>NC_135826.1:43876042-44046440 GCF_964213995.1 Mustelus asterias
GATGATGGAACTAATCTGTTCTGTTGCCTGTTTCCAACCTCGCCTTGTCCATGTTCTTCCCCACCCCCACCCTTCCCCCTCTGTAGCTGCCTCTGGTAACCGGAGATCCCGAAGGCACCAGCACAAGTCCAACAGGAAAGAGAAGCGGAAGCACAAAAGGAACCTGGACTTGCATCAAATGGAAATGAGACCCTTCTACTGAGCGGCGCGGGCCATTCAGCGAGAGTTCCAATGGCGATCAGGATTGCGAGTACACAATACCGAAATCTTAAAAAGATCTTTCATTTTTGAACATCACCCTTCGGGGAAAACGAAGGGGTCTTTTTTTTTTAGTTTCCGAGAATTCTGTCACGTATTTTTCTAAAAAATAACTGGGGCTTAAAGAAAAACCTCGTTGAGTCACAGTCAGTAGGAGTTGGAAATGAAAAGCTGGTTAGGGTCACTGAAGCATTAGCAAATATTCAGTCTCAACATGCAAACTGAAGACTATCCCGTAATCCTTTATTGTTGAGCAAGGCACAATAATATTATTTAGTAACTGGTGATTAGATTTTAAATGAGGCTGGTTTAACAAGACAGGTACTAGTTTGACTATGAGCCCTGGTCAATATTACCCCATGTAACTGTACCGTGCCATTACCAGTGACAGAACCATTAATGTATTTGCCTATTATTTTTAAACTCGTTACACCCTATTAATTGAAAACAGGTTGATATGTTGCTTAAATAACAGACGGAGAGGTTTCGTATGAATGCTTTATTGAGGTTTGTTACTTGTATTGTCTGCTCACCATTTCACTCCTAACGGTTTAGTCAGTCCTGTAGGAATCTTCAGTAGTTTCATTTTAGTGTTGGTTGGTTATTTGGCCAAGGCAGGAGCTAATCGCAGCCAGGACTCACCCTGTCGTGGCTACCCTTGGAATACCCATTCCCCGAACGGAACTCTACAAGTGGTCAGTGGCATCAAAGCCTTCAGCCCAAGGCTCACTGGGCAGGATTTTTATGGCCTCGCTCGTCCCTGGAACCATAAAGTCCCGCCCGAGGTCAACAGACCTTCCCATTATCCGCCCATCGCCCGCTCCAATTCCGGGTGATAAAATTCCGGCCTCTCACTCACCACTGACCATAATTAAAGTTGGAATCTTTCTGAGTTGTCTGGGCGAGGTAACATACCATTTAGCACATTTATCTATTGAACCATCCCAAAAGAAGGCTCTCTTTTGTTTTGTAAGTTAGTAGTGATGGGAAAAAAGATTGGTCTCTTGAGGGTCAGGAGGATGTTAATGGGTATCCTGAAAAATGGTGGAGGTTTCTCTATAAGGAGCTGAGCTGGTCACCTTTGACTCCACTAGCTTTTAACTTCCTGTCATAGAGTCATAGAGGTTTGCAGCATGGAAACAGGCCTTTTGGCCCAACTTGTCCATGCTGCCTCTTTTTGTTAACCACTAAGCTAGTCCCAATTGCCTGCGTTTGGCCCATATCCCTCTATACCCATCTTACCTGTGTAACTGAACGTTTTTTAAAAGACAAAATTGTACCCGCCTCTACTACTACCTCTGGCAGCTTGTTCCAGACACTCACCACCCTCTGAGTGAAAGAATTGCCTCTCTGGACCCTTTTGTATCTCTCCCCCCTCACCTTAAACCTATGCCCTCTAGTTTTAGACTCCCCTACCTTTGGGAAAAGATATTGACTATCTAGCTGATCTGTGCCCCTCATTATTTTATAGACCTCTATAAGATCACTCCTCAGCCTCCTACGCTCCAGAGAAAAAAGTCCCAGTCTATCCAGCCTCTCATTATAACTCAAACCATCAAGTCCTGGTAGCATCGTAGTAAATCTTTTCTGCATTCTTTCTAGTTTAATAATATCCTTTCTATAATAGGGTGACCAGAACTGCACACAGGACAGTCATGGCCACAACCAGTAGAGGTAGAGCTTTTTCTTCGAGATTTGAAATGGTAATCAGGCAGTTTTATGAAGAGGGTCTCTCAACAAATGGTTACAGCACAGAAGGAGGCTATTCAGCCCATTGAGCTGCTGCTGACTGTCTGCGATTTAGCCAGTCCTGTACTCCCCAGCCCTCTCCCCACATAGTCCTGAAAGAATTCCTTTCCTTCAGTTGCTTATCTGATTTCTTTCTGAAAGCCATTGCTTAAATCTCCCTCTGCCACCCTTTCATTGATTTGCCAACTGTGATTTGATGTATTCCTGGAGCTTTCCTCACACGACTCACCCTCCACATTCAAGCCTTTAGTCGGCCAACACATCGATCCCTGTGACGTACGGCCTTCCTACGGCCAATTGGAAAGCAAAAAGACACATCACCCAACTGGATGATGATCAACTGTCAGCCAAACAGAACATCCCCCCCCATTTTCAATAGAAACATAGAAACTAGAAGCAGGAGTGGCCATTCGGCCCATCGAACCTGTGCTGCCATTCATTTTCCTTCGTGGGACATGGGCGTCACTAGCTGGCCAGCATTTATTGCCCGTCCCTAGTTGCCAGAGGGCAGTTGAGAGTCAACCACACATTGCTGTGGCTCTGGAGTCACATGTAGGCCAGACCGGGTAAGGACGGCAGATTTCACTTCCCTAAAGGATATTAGTGAACCAGATGGGCTTTTCCGACAATGGTTCTTAATTCTTAATTCCAAATATTTTTTTATTGAATTCAAATTCCACCACCTACCTTGGCGGGATTCGAACCCATTCCCCAGAACATTAGCTGAGTTGCTGGATTAATAGTCTAGCGATAATATCACTAGTAATACCACTAATACCATCGCCCTCTCTGTAATGTAGGAAACACAGCATACGCCTGTGAACACCAATGTGATAATGACCAGACAGTATGGAACCAGAGAATGATTAGAACACAGGAGGAGGCCATTCAGCTCGTTATGGTGCGCTGATCATCGAATTCAATACCCTGATCTCCCCCTTCCTCAGATCCTATGATCCTTTTTAACCCAAGACCTACATCTAATTTCATCTTGAAATCACACAATGTTTTGGCTTCACCTACTTTCTGTGGTAGTGAATTCCCCACATTCACCACCCTCTGGGTGAAGAAATCTCTCCTCACCTCAGTCCTGAAAGGTTTACCCCGTATCCTCAAACTATGACCCCCAGTTCTGGAGTCCCCCCCACCATCGGGAACATATTTTTTATATCTGGCAAAGGGAAATGTTCACAGAGAAAAAACCCAATCATTTTCAGACAGACGTGATGAGTGGTTGATTCATCCCGGCGTCCTCCGGAGATCCTCAGCCTCTTCAACCAATTCAATTCACTCCACGTGATATCAAAGGCTGACTGCACCGGATACGGCAATGGTTCTGGGACCTGACAACGTTCCGGCAAGACCTCATGGCAGCGTGGAATCTTCCGGATGTGCTTTCTCGGGTTCCCACCTCTGCCGGTCTGTAGTTGTGTTTAATCATGTGACTGCCTGCATCCTAATTTCCGGCCTCTAACCATTGGCCCTCCATCATGTCCATGTTTCCACACAATCAACTAATTGCAAGCAACGTGATTGGATGATTCGTGTTTGTCAATCAAGAAACGATTCCACTCGTAAATAACAAAACTATATCACTGAAAATGACCAAAGCTCACACACGATTCTTAAATGTTTGTTATGGTTTTTTTTTCTCCCCATGTTAAAGTTAATTTATTAGTCACAAGTAAGGCTTACATTAACACTGCAATGAAGTTACTGTGGAATTCCCCTAGTCGCCACACTCCGGTGCCTGTTCGGGTCAATGCCACTAACCAGCACGTCTTTCAGACTGTGGGAGGAAACCGGAGCACCCAGAGGAAACCCACGCAGACATGGGGGGAATGTGCAGACTCCACACAGACAGTGACCCGAGCTGGGAATCGAACCCGGTTCCCTGGCACTGTGAGGCAGCAGTGCTAACCACTGTGCTACCGTGTGCTGTCCGTGCCATTGGTTGCTGGCTTATCTGGGAGATGAATCCTCCAATGAAATCATGGAGAGCTTGGCACCAATTGGATGGGATGGCGGGGCAGTTGAGCCTTGCTCCTCCTCCCCATACTGACTGATTATATCCCTGATGTGGAGATGCCGGCGTTGGACTGGGGTAAACACAGTGAGAAGTTTAACAACACCAGGTTAAAGTCCAACAGGTTTATTTGGTAGCAAAAGCCACACTTTTGCTACCAAATAAACCTGTTGGACTTTAACCTGGTGTTAAACATCTTACTGTGATTATATCCCAGCATTCCTAGTTTGCCCACACTTACTTAATGAGCACACCCAACTACCCAATGGTGAGTTAATGGCCAGGACTTAATACTCACCAGTGCTTGACTGTTTTGTGCCAGTGGAAGCGAGTGAGGGGGCACCGTTTCATGTGTGTTTGTTGCCCTTTGCCCTGAGCTCTGTATCATGGACAGAGTCCCTCAATAACTGGATCGTCATGTGGTCCAGATGGTTAGAGTGGGTGCAGGGATTTTGCGCAGTGTGTTCTTCCAATCCGGAATACATTCTTTCACCCCTTTGTAAAAAATCCCAAGCCTACCTTTCTGATTAAGAATGAGGGATTCTATTCATTAACCGCACATTATCATGTTTGGATGAAAGGGTAAAAGTTCATTAAAAATTAAATTCTGAACCTCAATCCATCCAGAACTCCCTTTACAGTGGAAATATTAACTCACTGGGTCTTTCTGCTGACTTTTTAGAACATAGAACATAGAAAAACTACAGCACAAACAGGCCCTTCGGCCCACAAGTTGCGCCGGTCGTGTCCCTACCTACTAGGCTTATAAATAGATTTACCTATAACCCTCATTCCTATCAAGTCTCATGTACTCATCCAGAAGTCTCTTAAAAGACCCTATCGAGTTTGCCTCCACCACCACTGACGGCAGCGGATTCCACTCACCCACCACCCTCTGAGTGAAAAACTTACCCCTGATATCTTCTCTGTACCTACTCCCCAGCACCTTAAACCTGTGTCCTCTCGTAGCAACCATTTCAGCCCTGGGAAAAAGCCTCTGAGAATCCACCCGATCTATACCTCTCAACATCTTGTAAACCTCTATCAGGTCACCTCTCATCCTTCGTCTCTCCAAGGAGAAAAGACCGAGCTCCCTCAACTTATCCTCATAAGGCATGCCACCCAATCCTGGCAACATCCTTGGAAAATCTCCTCTGCACCCTTTCTATGGCTTCCACATCCTTTCTGTAATGAGGTGACCAGAACTGGGCACAGCACTCCAGGTGGGGTCTGACAAGGGTCTTATAAAGCTGCATCATTATTCCCCGACTCCTGAACTCAATCCCTCGATTGATGAAGGCCAGCACAGCATACGCCTTCTTAACCACCTCCTCCACCTGCGAGGCTGATTTAAGAGTCCTATGGACCCGGACCCCAAGGTCCTTCTGATCCTTTACACTGCTAAGAGTCTTACTCCTTCATCCCATTTGACCTGCCAAAATGGACCACTACACATTTATCCGGGTTGAAGCCCATCTGCCACTTCTCCGGCCAGTCTTGCATCCTATCTAGGTCACTCTGCAAACTTTCCACAACACCACCAACCTTCGTGTCGTCGGCAAACTTGCCAACCCATCCCTCCACTTCCTCATCCAGGTCATTTAGTTTAAACCAGAAGAGATAACATCAATAGAGATACAGTCAGTAACACAGGGTGCTGGGGGAGAGGGATTACTGAGTGACAGTATGAGGAAGCTGGATTAACATCAATAGAGATACAGTCAGTAACACAGGGCACTGGGGGAGAGGGATTACTGAGTGACAGCGTGTGGGAGCTGGATTAACATCAGTAGAGATACAGTCAGTAACACAGGGTGCTGGAGGAGAGGGGTTACTGAGTGACAGTGTGAGGGAGCTGGATTAACATCAGTAGATTAAATTTAAACTTTGTGTTTATGTTTGAGTCCCTAGCCGACACTGGTTTTCTCTGAGGATTCCCCTCTCAGCCGTTCCTGATTTCAGTCTGGGGTCTGGTGCATTCATTTCCTGTTTTCCTGCAAACGGCAAATCTTCCTCTTGCCTGAACTTGTTGTTTCTGATCTGTCTCCAACGGGAGCTACGGGCGGAAGTCAGCGAGCTCCTCACGTATTGTAATAAATCCTCGGAGGCAGAAGTCCCTTCACCAAAATCCCTTTATTTACAAGTCTGACAACAGCACACAGAGCGCTGTCAGTCAGCAGGCTACACTCGGAGTCCCAGAGGAACTGACACGCCGGGTTAAATACAAGGCAAGAGGCTCCCTGATTGGCCCATCAATTTGGCCCTTAACCAGGGAGTTCATATTCTCAGAGGCCCACCTCAATTGCCTGATTAAAGTTATTACACCTGTGTTCTGCCATTCACTTAGATCATGGGCCGCCTTGGTTCTGTAAAACTTCCTACCCTGTCTACCCCGACACATCACAGTTTTGAAATTGTCAATTAATACTCAGCCGCAAAAGCATGTTGGGAAGAGAATTTCACATTTCTTTGTGTGAAGTAGTGCTTCCTGACGCCACCAACTGAACTGCCTGACTTGTATTTTAAGGTTCTTCCCCCTTTGCCCAAATGCTCTTTGTGTGGCCATTAAGGCCTTGAGCCTGGAATTTCTAGCTCAGCGGCAGGGAGACTACCCACTGCCCCACAAAATCCCAACTGAACACCAAAACCATTTCAAAAACACCTCGGAAACTTATCAAACAAAATACTAACACCATTGACCCTCTAAACTGTGCCATCTAGTCCCTCCAATGGCCATGGGTCAAGGACAGGGTGACATGAGTCCGCAGACATTGCACATTCAGTCCAGAATAGGGAGAGAGCTGGACTTTAAGACAGAGATAGATAGGTTCTTGATCAATGAGGGGACCAAGGGTTACGCAGAGAAGGCAGGAGAATGGGGATGAGAATCATATCAGCAATGATTGAATGGCGGGGCAGACTCGATGGGCCAAATAGCCTATTTCTGCTGCTATATCTTATGATCTTATGGACTGCTCCTCACCTTAGCCAAGGAGCAGGAACCGTTCCATAAGGAGGTCCTGGTGCCTCCTTCCCAACCCCAACTGCCCCCAATCTGCACCTCTTCCTCTGCCTCAACTGCACCAGACAGATAGAGGTCAGTTGCATTGGACCCAGTGTGCTTTTAATCTGGTTTTATTGTGTAAAAGGCTCATTCAGAGAACCCACCTTGTGTTTTGCTGCAACCGGTTTCAATGAGAGATGTCACGGAGGGTTTTTCTCACGTGTGCAAGACAGGAATTGATTAACCACATGCCCCCGGCTACCTTGTATTCAATTTTCTCTTATCCACATTTGGGATTTATGAAAAAGCAATCAGTGATAGTGGATTTTCTAACCTTGCAGCATGGCACTGAGTTAACAAGGTGCAAGTTCAGGAGAAGCTCGATGTGCCACGGGGGTTTGGGGTGGAGGGGGGTTGGGGAGATGGGTGTGTGGAAGGAATGGAAAGATCTCCTGATGATCTGAGATGAAGGATGGGACTTTCTGGCCTCGCTCGCCCCGAAACTGGAAAATCCCGCCCGAGGTCAACGGATCTTTCCATGGTCCGCCCCTTGCCTGCTCCGATTCCCATGGTGGGCGGGACGGTAAAGTTTCCCCCAAATGGGAGAGTTCATGTGGAACAGTGACACCAACACGGACCCACTGGGCTGAATGGCCTGTTTAGAATGGAATCATGGAATCCCTGCAGTGCAGAAAGAGACCATTCGGCCCATCAAGCCTGCACTGACAACAATCCCACCCAGGCCCTATCCCCGTAACCCCACGTATTTGCCCTGCTAATCCCCTGAACACTAAGGGACAATTTAGCATGGCCAATCCACCTAACCTAAACAGTTTCTGTGCTGTAAACTCTACTTAAGCAGAAAAATATAATGAAAAATACACATACAGTTTATCTATTATTAATTTATTCTTTAATTACCAGAGACCATTCTTTAAATGTTGTTATTGGAAAGTAATTAAGGTTCGTTTCTCTGGCGTGTGTTGAGTTAGCTATCGGTATTCTCTGGTGAGGTCACAGTAAAAGACAGTTGACCTTTGATGCCCTTGGCTGAGGTGGGATCTTATTCCAGGTCGCTAGTCTGTGCCTCTTACTGATAAGTGAGTGTATCCAGTAGGGTTCATAAGAACATAAGAACATAAGAAATAGGAGCAGGAGTAGGCCATCTAGCCCCTCGAGCCTGCCCCGCCATTCAATAAGATCATGGCTGATCTGACGTGGATCAGTACCACTTACCCGCCTGATCCCCATAACCCTTAATTCCCTTACCGATCAGGAATCCATCCATCCGCGCTTTAAACATATTCAGCGAGGTAGCCTCCACCACCTCAGTGGGCAGAGAATTCCAGAGATTCACCACCCTCTGGGAGAAGAAGTTCCTCCTCAACTCTGTCTTAAACCGACCCCCCTTTATTTTGAGGCTGTGTCCTCTAGTTTTAACTTCCTTACTAAGTGGAAAGAATCTCTCCGCCTCCACCCTATCCAGCCCCCACATTATCTTATAAGTCTCCATAAGATCCCCCCTCATCCTTCTAAACTCCAACGAGTACAAACCCAATCTCCTCAGCCTCTCCTCATAATCCAAACCCCTCATCTCCGGTATCAACCTGGTGAACCTTCTCTGCACTCCCTCCAATGCCAATATATCCTTCCTCATATAAGGGGACCAATACTGCACACAGTATTCCAGCTGCGGCCTCACCAATGCCCTGTACAGGTGCATCAAGACATCCCTGCTTTTATATTCTATCCCCTTCACAATATAGGCCAACATCCCATTTGCCTTCTTGATCACCTGTCGTACCTGCAGACTGGGCTTTTGCGTCTCATGCACAAGGACCCCCAGGTCCCTTTGCACGGTAGCATGTTTTAATTTGTTTCCATTGAGATAGTAATCCCATTTGTTATTATTTCCTCCAAAGTGTATAACCTCGCATTTCTCAACGTTATACTCCATTTGCCATATCCTCGCCCACTCACTCAGCCTGTCCAAATCTCTCTGCAGATCTTCTCCGTCCTCCACACGATTCACTTTTCCACTTATCTTTGTGTCGTCTGCAAACTTCGTTACCCTACACTCCGTCCCCTCCTCCAGATCATCTATATAAATGGTAAATAGTTGCGGCCCGAGTACCGATCCCTGCGGCACGCCACTAGTTACCTTCCTCCAACCGGAAAAACACCCATTTATTCCGACTCTTTGCTTCCTGTCGGATAGCCAGTCCCCAATCCACTTTAACACACTACCCCCAACTCCGTGTGCCCTAATGAAGGTGAGGGTGTCCGCTGAGGGTCTGTTAGCCAGGCAAACACTGAGTGCTTGCTGCACAGGTGTGAAGAAAAGTCACTTAATGAGGCACTGGAGGCCAATCGGATCTGAAAAACTAGAAGGCAGGAAGCAGTGGGCATACTTCAACATGTCAGCTATTGGGGGTGGGGGGGTGGGAGGTGGGGAAGTGGTGGGGGATGGGGGGTAGGGGGGGGCCTTACTGCTGAAGCCAATCCTGTTGGCACATGAGAGTTGGACCATTCAGGTTTGAGGTCAGGAAACATTTTCTCACACAGAGAATAGGGGAATTCTGGAACCTTCTGCCTCCAAGAAAGGCTGTGGAAGCTGGTGACCGACTGGAACTTTCCGGACTGAGATTGACAGATGTTTGTTGGTCATGTGACAGTCAGTTAAGCTACAGATCAGCCAGAATCTGACTGAAGCAACAGGCCAGAGGGGCTGAATGGTCTACTCTTCTCCCCTCTATTCTCCCCTGATAACACAAATCTTGGGCGGGATTCTCCAATCCCATCTGCCCCACCCCCGCTGCCAGTGAGAATGGAGAATTTAGCACACAGCCAAAATGCCATTCGCTGCAGCGGGACTGGAGAATCTAGTGATCTGGTGATTTCTGGAATTGCAATGGTCAGAATCCTTTCCTAACTCAGGGGCACTGAGCCCAATTATAGCTCTCCAATTCGACCAGCCAATCAATGCAGAGTTTGGATAGCTTTGGACCCATTGGCCATGGGTGGATGATAACTTTGCATTTGCCATATTTTCTTCAAGGACGTTATTTTGGTTCTTGTCTTATCATTTTCACAAAGGTCAAAAATTCCACTGAATCATAGCATCATAGAATCCCTACAGTGCAGAAGGAGACCATTCGGCCCATCAAGTCTGCACCGACCACAATCTCACCCAGGCCATTTTCCCATAACCTCATGCACCTACCCCAGCTAGTCCCCCTGACACAAAGGGGCAATTGAGCATGGCCAATCCACCTAACCCGCACATCTTTGGAATCATAAATTTGCAAAGAGTAGCGAAAGCTTGACAAGAATGACAATGAATCCCCCCTTTAAAAACATTGTGAATTCCCAAAATGGATTCCCTTGATGGTGAGGAGAGCATCATGGGTGGGAATCGAAGATCAGCAAAGCCTTGAGATCCCGGCTGATGTGAGCACTGATGCAGAATCACAGAATACTAAAATGCAGAAAAGGCCCTTCGGCTCATCGAGTCTGCACTGACACATGAAAGGCCCTGACCTGTCCGTCTAATCCCACTTGGTTGCAGTTGGCCCATAGCCTTGAATGTTATGACGTGCCAAGTACGCATCCAGATACTTTTTAAAGGATGTGAGGCATCCCGCCTC
The DNA here is from genome assembly GCF_964213995.1 of Mustelus asterias. Classification (NCBI taxonomy): domain Eukaryota; kingdom Metazoa; phylum Chordata; class Chondrichthyes; order Carcharhiniformes; family Triakidae; genus Mustelus; species Mustelus asterias. The sequence goes on from NC_135826.1 coordinate 43,886,727, forward strand.
CACCACCCTCCCAGGCAGCGCATTCCAGACCGTCACCACCCTCTGAGTAAAAAAGATCTTCCTCAAATCTCCCTAAACCTCCCACCCCTCACATGTGTCCCCTCGTAACTGACCCATCATTGGAGCCATTATATCCAGCTTCATCGAGGAAGAAATATTCGTGTGTCCTGTGTGTGTGTTTGTGTGTGTGTTTGGGTGTGTACATATGTATCTGTGTGTGTGTGCATGTATCTGTACCTCATGTGCAGATAGGATTGGGTTGATCTGCGATGGCTTTCCAGGTCGAATAACCTGCTGACATTCTGGCCCTGACTTTTTGGTTCATTTTGGGATGTTTGACATCAGTGATGCAGACCCCATCATCCAACATCAAACTTCAGCGCTACTTAAATACACTGGAGCCAATGTGAATCTGACTCGTCCAACGGGGTGAGCGGTCATGCTAGTTTTAATCCTCCCCCCTCCTCCAACCCCCACTCCTCTCATTCAGATTAATATAGAGTAATAATCTCAGACAGGGGAGGCAGTGTTGTAGTGATATTGTCATTGGACCAGTAATCCACAGACCCACGGCAAGATCTGGGGACCCGGGTTCGAATGCCACCACAATGAGAAAAAATCTGGAATTAAAGCCTAATAATCCAGAAACGCAGCTAATGTTCTGGGCACTCGGGTTCGAATCTCGCCACGGCAGATGGTGGAATTTGAATTCAATAAAAAGATATGTGGAATTAAGAATCTACAGATGACCGTGAAACCATTGTCGATTGTCAAAAAAACCCACTTGATTCACTAATGTCCTTTAGGGAAGGAAGTCTGCCTTTCTTACCCGGTCTGGCCTCCAGACCCACAGCAATGTGGTTGACTCTCAAATGCCCTCTGAAATGGAGGGCAGTTAGGGATGGGTAATAAATGTCAAGACCCTTGTATCCTTTGCTGAACTGATGCAAATGTCACGGTGGCCTGTTGCCCCTCATCCCCATAGCTTACCGCAACATCCCCTCTAACATTCTTTGCAGCGCTTGACAAATTTGTGCCTGCCTGTGGGCCCTTTAAATTTGTTTTGCAGAGCCCCGCCTCCACGGTAACTTAAAGGGACCGCTCCGTGTGTAGCCTGCGGGAGTACCTTTGTACTGGCTGCAGAGTTGTGCGCACCCACAACTCTGGAGGGCTTTCTCAGCCCAGCTTGTGGAACAGGATTGCTAACATGCCAACATGGTGGCACAGTAGTCAGCACTGCTGCTTCACAGTGCCAGGGACCTGGGTTTGATTCCCGGCTTGGGTGACTGTGTGGGATCTGCACAATCTCCCCGTGTCTGCGTGGGTTTCCTCCGGGTGCTCCGGTTTCCTCCTACAGTCCAAAAGATGTGCTGGTTAGGTGCATTGACCATGGTAAATTCACCCTCAGTGTAGCCAAACAGGTGCCGGAGTGAGGCGACTAGGGGATTTTCACAGTCGCTTCATTGCAGTGTTAATGTAAGCCTACTTGTGATACTAATAAATAAACTTTAACTTTAACAATCCCGACTCCCTGGCGAACACTCCGAGATTGCATGAGGCCTCCAGAGATTAATAATTAATCTTAAGGGTAATTGGTTAAGAGAAAAATCGTAATTATGTTGAGAAAATGCAATGTCCTTTAAACTCTTTAATTTTTTAATTATAAAAACATTGGGGATGACGGAGACTGCGATCGAGTGATGAAAACATTCAGCTTGAGGTGGCAGCACCACTCCGAGCACCCCGTCCCTGCCAAGTTGGTCAAATCTAAAGCTTGACCAATGCCCCTTCCCCCTTCCCACTCCAGCGGCCCTCCCCTATCCCCACCCTGTTCTCCATCCCCTGCCGCCACCCACTTTCCCATACCCTCTCCCCCAATGCCACCCCATTTGCCCATCCCCAGTTTTCACCTCACCCTCATGTAGGGGAGATGATGGCTGAGTGGTATTATCGCCAGATTATTAATCCAGAAATTCAGCTAATGGTCTGGGGACCCGGGTTCGAATCCCGCCATGGCAGATGGTGGACTTTGAATTTGATAAAAATGTCTGGAATTAAGAATCTACTGATGACCATGAAACAGTTGTCGATTGTCGGAAAAACCCATCTGGTTCTCTAATGTCCTTTAGAGAAGGAAATCTCCTGTCCTTACCCAGTCTGGCCTCCGTGTGACTCCAGAGCCACAGCAATGTGGTTGACTCTCAACTATCCTCATGCAACTAGGGATGGGCAATAAATGCTGGCCAGCCAGCAATGCCCATGTATCATGAATGAAGAAAAAAACCCTAAACCGCCCCCCCCGCATAGTCATTAATAAATCCCAATGAGGAGTTCAGGAGAAATTTCTTGAACCGGAGGTCGGTGAGAATGTGGAACTCTCCTCCACAGGGAGTGATTAGGGTGGTCAGTACGGATGCCTTTGCTTTGAAACAAGGTCAGCAGACGAGAGAGAAGGGAACGGAAGGAGATGCCAGTGGGGTTGGATGTAGAGGGGGGGGGGGCGGTGTAGGGCATTTACACTGGAACCCACCACTGGGGCTGTAAACACTTTGTAAGAAGTCAGAATGGAAGCAAATTGCAAATTAGGGTCAGTGGTGTCGTCACAAGAATAGAATTCTCTTTGCAAAAGTTCTTCTCTGCAAACCCATAAGCCGCCACTTCACGAAATAACAGGAGTTCAAGGTCGCATCTTTGAAGCCTAGTTTTTATTGCAGCAACTGCCAGTTGCCATGGCAACCTTGTCTCGTACAACCACTAGCCAGTCAAATGGCTGTTTGACTTACAGCAGTTGCTTTCAATTATTAGAGCTTAACGACACTCATAAAGCCCCCCATCCCCGGCACCCCCACCCCTCCCCCACTATCCTCCTCCCCACCCTCACTTCACCCTCCCCCCAATCTCACTTCAACTTCCCCCCCCCCCCTCCCCCCCAACTTCTCCGGCCTTCATTCAAATCCTGCCTGCCTCTGGGGTGAGAGACAGAGATACAAGTGAGAGAACAAATTAAATGCCAGGATTTGTCGTGCAAGTGTGATTATCGAGTCAGTCGCTGCTTAGGATTGTAACCGTTGATCTAAAGGGACCGAATGCATTGGTTGACAAAAGGATAACCAATGAGCTACAGTAGAGGTATATGATTGTTCAGGTCCCACTCGCCTCAGAGACAATGGAAGGCTTTGTTACTCCTTTAGCGACGTCCAATACCGATTCAGCCCAATCAAGGACAGGCACATAGTTAATACCCCACATTTATCGGCATTTACCACTTTGGGAGGGTCCAGAACTCGGGGTCATGGTTTGAGGATAAGGGCTAAACCTTTTAGGACTGAGGTGAGGAGAAATTTCTTCACCCAGAGGGTGGTGAATGTGTGGAATTCACTCCCACAGAAAGTAGTTGAGGCCCAAAACATTGTGTGATTTCATGAAGAAATTAGATATAGCTCTTGGGGCTAAAGGGATCAAACGGTATGGGAGGAAGGCAGGATCAGGGTACTGAATTCGATGATTAGCCATGGGCGGCATGATGGCACAGTGGTGAGCACTGCTGCTTCACTGCACCAGGGACCCGGGTTCGATTCCCAGCTTGGGACATTGTACGTGTGGAGTCTGCACATTCTCCCTGTGTCGGCTTGGGTTTCCTCCGGGTGCTCCAGTTTCCTCCCACACTCTAAAGATGTGCGGGTTAGATGGATTGGCCATGATAAATTGCCCCTTAGTGTCAGGGAGATTGGCTAGGGTAAATGCATGGGTTATGGTGATAGAGCCTGGGTGGGATTGTGGTCAGTGCAGACTCGATGGACTGAATGACCTCCTTCTGCACTGTAGGATTCTATGATCAAAATGAATGGTGGAGCAGGCTCGAAGGGCTGAATGGCCTACTCCTGCTTCTAGTTTCTATGTTTCTATGTAACCAGAGTGTGCAATTAAATGGGAAGAGGCAGATAAAAACTACTCACAGGAATATGCACTTTCTTCGCGAGGTCCAGTGGTCCAGGTTGGCTGTGGTTCAGTGGCTGGCAGGTTCATCTGCTGACTCAACAGGCCTTGTTTTCAAATTCTGCCTCCAGAGATCTGAGCACAAACTCTTGGCCAAATATCCGAGTGCAGTGCTGAGGGAGTGCTGCAGTATCAGAGGCATCCTTTTTCACAGGAGACACTGAATTGAGGCTCCATCTGCTTTGTCAATTGGATGTGAAAGATCCCATGGCGGTGAGGAACAGTCAAATTCCCCCCAGTGTCCTTGGGCAAGACATATCCCTCAGCCAACATCACAAGGATTACCTTATTTAGTCATCACCATAGAAACATGGAAGATAGGAGCAGGGGGAGGCCATTTGGCCCTTCGAGCCTGCTCCGCCATTCATTACGATCATGGCTGATCATCCAACTCAATAGCCTAATCCTGCTTTCTCCCCATAACCTTTGATCCCGTTCGCCCCAAGTGCTATATCCAGCCGCCTCTTGAATACATTCTATGTTTTGGCATCAACTACTTCCTGTGGTAATGAATTCCACAGACTCACCACTCTTTGGGTGAAGAAATGTCTCCTCATCTCCGTCCTAAACAATCTACCCTGTAATATTGCTTGTGGGAGCTTGCTGCATCTAAATTGGTTGCTGCGCTTCCCATATTACAACACTGACTAGATTTTAAAACTACTTCATTGGTTGTAAAGCACGTCGGGATGCCCGAGGGTGAGAGAACTTCTTCCCTCACAGATATCTGATGCTGAAATGAGACCATTCCCAGTTTTGAGGAGGTGGCTCCTTTTGCGGAGTCCCAGCAGGTGAGACAGGACGGGTATTGGATGGGACGGGAGTGGGACTGCTTTAATTCTGCTGGTTGAAAGTCATTGAATGAAAGTGTATTAAATCACAATCCAAACACAAGCACGCACAGGTCGGGGAGGTGATAGCCTAGTGGTATTATCGCTAGACTATTAATCCAGAAACTCAGCCAATGTTCTGGGGACCCGGGTTCAAATCCCACCACGGCAGATGGTAGAATTTGAATTCAATAAAATGATATCTGGAATTAAGAATCTACTGATGACTATGAAACCATTGTCGATTGTTGGAAAAACCCATCTGGTTCACTAATGTCCTTTAGGGAAGGAAATCTGCCATCCTTACCTGGTCTGGCCGACATGTGACTCCAGAGCCACAGCAATGTGGTTGACTCTCAACTGTCCTTGGGCAACTAGGGATGGACAATAAATGCTGGCCAGCCAGCGACGCCCATGTCCCTTGAATGAATAAAAATTACGTCCAAGTAAGAGAGAGAGACCTGAAAATCGCTCGTTGACTTCAGTTGCGATTAAAGTTGAGACCTTAGCAATCCCAGGTTGGTCCCTACCATAAAACGCACAGTCTAATCCAAAAACCAATATTGGTGACCCAAATGATTAAGTCCCAGGTCTAAACTGCACAAGTATGCCGGTGACTACTGAAGGCAAGGAAGCTATGTTACCTCTGTGTGGGACACAGGTTGCATGCATATCACGACAACAGGTTTGTCCCAAAGGGAGAGCATTTCAAGAGCTAGTCCGAATTCGGAAAGAGTATTGATCTCCTTTCTGTTAATTTTTGGAGTGTTATTGCGTTGTAGTGTTAATATTTCCGGATATGTTTGTGTTAGTGTGCTGTGAATAATCTGCATTCTGAAAACCTTGTGTTTTTATGTACTGGACTTTGGTTGTTAGAATAAAGGATTTTTAAAAATGGAAACTGTGCCCTCCTCTCTGTGTTTGTGCGAGGTGGGCCGGAGAGGCGGGACGGGGGAGGAGGGTGAGAGTAAGGGCAGGGGAAAGGAATGGGGGGGCGGGGGGGTGGGTGGGAGGTGAGGGATAGGGCAAAAGGATGGAGGGGGTGCGACCTAGGCTAAGGATGGATGAAAAGTCGAGGGTGAAAATGAGGGTGAGGATGGGCTGAGGGGCAGGGGTGGAGTGAGGGACAGTAAAGGTCACAGCGAGTTCAAGGGGGAAGATGATAGTGGGGTGAGGGCGTGGGGGAGGGGAAGGGTGAGGGTGAGGAGGAATTTGAGGAGGAGAGCCGATCGGTATGTATAAGCAATCTGACTGGAGGCTGCAGTCTTGGTGATATTAGATGGGGGAAGGAACCAGAGAGAATTTCAATTTTATCGGAGAATTGAGCCCATGTGACAGAATTCATCCATCTTTTTATCGACCTAATTGTTAAATATACCCAATCTTTAATTTATCCAGCTCTATTTCCTATCCAATTATTCATTCTCTCTATCTAACTGTTTAATTGCTGTCTCTCCTCTACTGAAACATCTAACACATCTTTGTCTAGCTACCTAACATCTTGATCTATCACTATGATCTCATTGATCCAATTGCTATTCAATCTGTCAAACTATTCCCTATTTTATATAATTTGGCGATACAACAGTCGTAATGTCACTCGGCTACTAATCCAGAGGCCCAGGTTAATGTTGGAGGGATATGATAGGGCAGCACGGTGGCACAGTGGTTAGCACTGCTGCCTCACAGCGCCCGGGACCCAGGTTCGATCCCCAGCTTGGGTCACTGTCTGTGCGGAGTCTGCACGTTCTCCCCGTGTCTGCGTGGGTTTCCTCCGGGTGCTCGCATTTTCTCCACACAGTCTGAAAGACGTGCTGAATAGGTGCATTGGCCATGTTAAATTCTCCCTCAGTGGTGAGAGGGGAGAGATACAGAAGAGTCCAAAGGGGCAATTTTTTCACACAGAGGATGGTGAGTGTCTGGAACGAGCTGCCAGAGGTAGTAGTAGAGGCGGGTTCAATTTTGTCTTTTAAAAAGCATTTAGACAGTTACATGGGTAAGATGGGTATAGAGGGTTATGGGCCAATTGGGCAATTGGGACTAGCTTGGTGGTTAAAAAGAATGGCGGCATGGACAAGTTGGGCCGAAGGGCCTGTTTCCGTGCTGTAAACCTCTATGACTCTGTGTACCTGAACAGATGCCGGAATGTGATGACTAGGGGATTTTCACAGTAACTTCATTGCAATGTTAACGTAAGCCTACTTGTGACCAATAAATGACCTTTTGTTTTTTATATGGGTTCAAATCCCAACATGGCTGCCGGTGAAATTTGAATTGAATAAATAAATCTGTAATAGAAATCTAGGGGCGGGATTCTGTGGTCTTGCTCGACCCGAGATCAGAAAATCCCGCCTCGGACAACGGACATTTCCATTGTCCAACCCTTGCCCGCTCCGATCCTGGTGGTAGAATTCTGGTGCTAGTGTCAGTAATGGTGATCATGACAAGTATCGGCTAGTTCAGTTGGCTGGACAGCTGGTTAGTGATGCAGTGACACCAATAGTGTGGGTTCAATTCCCGTACTGGCTGAGGTTATTCATGAAGTTGCCTTCTCAACTTTGCCCCTTGCCTGAAGTATGGTGATCCTCAGGTTAAATCTCCCCCTCGAAAGGAGACAGCAGCTGATGGTCATCTGGGACTTTACCTATTGCTGTTAAACTAGTTCATTAATGTCCTTTAGGGAAGGAAATCTGCCGTCCTTTCCTGGTCTGGCCTACACGTGACTCCAGACCCACTGCAAAGTGGTGGATTCTTGACTGCTCTCTGGAATGGTTGAGCGAGACACTCAGTTCAAGGGCAATTATGGATGGGTGACAAATTCTGGCCTTATCAGCGACACCCACATCCCACGACATAATAAAGAAAAAACTCTCCACTTCATCAGCTTTTGTCTAATTTCCTTAAACCCAATCCATCTAAACGCTCTTTTTATCCAATCTCAGTTTATCCATATCTACACACAAAACTGTCAAGGTACAAAAAATAGTTTGATGTCTTACAAAATAACCCACATGGTGGATGTTTTAACTTTGGAGAAAGAGTTATGCTTGATGCATCCCTTCAGTTGCTGTTAACTCAGATGGGGACTTGATGCCAGCCCCCTACATACCTGCGGGAGAGAGCAAGCTATGCACCGCATCATAGAAGTGTGTCCAATCCACAAACTCAGCAGAGGCCTCTCTGCACTCAACACAGCTGGACCGGAAGAAACAGCTTGGCTTAGGGGCTTTGCAATGGCCACGTCAATAAACTAACTCCGATGAAGCAGGTAAGGACTGACGGAAGTTCCCACGCTTTGGGCTCGATTCGAGCAAAGGGCAGTGGCAAGGGGAGGCAGAAGATGCTGTAACAGAATTGGATTCTGGGGCAACACCAGGGAGGCAGTAACTGGGGTTGTAGAATCTTCCAGCACAGACAAAGGCCGTTTGGCCCTATATGCTTGTGCTGGGCTTTGAAAGAGCTCTTCACACAATTCACTCCACTTCCCCGCGCTTTCCCCATCCCATTGTAATTTTTCTCTCTGTTTCCAGTACTTATCCAATTCCCCTTTTGAAAGCCACCCTTACATCAGTTGGAATTCTTCGGCCTCGCACGCCCCGCTTCCGCTGCCAGCAGGAACGGAGAGCAAAACTTTGGAGGGAGTAATCTGACGAGGAAGTATACTATGAAAGGTCTGACACTGGGAAGTTCTGAAGAACAAAAAGACCTTGGCGTGTTTGTCCATAGATCCCTGAAGGCGGAAAGGCAGATTAATAGGGTGGTGAAAAAGGCCTATGGCACACTCGCCTTCATCAACCGGGGTGTAGACTACAAAAGCAGAGAGGTCATGATGGAGTTGTATAGAACATTTGGTGAGGCCACAGCTGGAGCACTGTGTGCAGTTCTGGTCGCCACATTATAGGAAGGACGTGAATACACTGGAGGGGGTGCAGAGAGATTCACCAGGATGCTGCCTGGGATGGAACATTTAAATTATGAAGAGAGGATGGATAGGCTTGGGTTGTTTTCTCTGGAGCAGAGAAGACTGAGGGGCGACCTGATCGAGGTGTTCAAGATTATGAGGGGCATGGACAGGGTGGATAGGGAGCAGCTGTTCCTCTTCGTTGAAGGGTCAGTCACGAGGGGACACAAGTTAAAAGTGAGGGGCAGGAGGTTTAGGGGGAATGTGAGGAAAAGTTATTTCACCCAGAGGGTGGTGGTGGTCTGGACTGCGCTGCCTGGGAGAGTGGTGGAGGTGGGATACCTCACATCCTTTAAAATGTACCTGGATGAGCACTTGGCATGCCATAACGGGGACGGCATGGTGGCACAGTGGTTAGCACTGCTGCCTCACAGTGCCAGGGACCTGGGTTCGATTCCCAACTTGGGTTACTATCTGTGTGGAGTTTGCACATTCTCCCCGTGTCTGTGTGGGTTTCCCCCGGGTGCTCCAGTTTCCTCCCACATTCTGAAAGACGTGCTGGTTAGGGTGCATTGGCCCGAACAGGTGCCGGAGTGTGGCGACTAGGGGAATATCACAGTAACTTCATTGCAGTGTTAATGTAAGCCTTACTTGTGACTAATAAATAAACTTTTAACTTTAATAACATTCAAGGTTATGGGCCAAGTGCTGCCAAGTGGGATGAGGTGGGCAGTCAGGGCCTTTTCTGCTTCGGTGCAGACTCGATGGGCTGAAGGACCTCTTCTGCACTGTAGTATTCTGTGATTCTGAGAATTTGGCACTCAGCCAGCTCTCCGCTTACAGCGGCGGGACTGGAGAATCCCAGCTGCAGGAGAGGTCGGAGAATTTTGGCCATCATCTTCCAGAGACTATAGCAACTCACCCATAAAAAAAAACATTTTCCTCACTCCCTCCAATGGGATATTTTGGCCAATTACGTTAAATTTGTGTCTGTTGGTTATCGACCGTTCTGCTTGGAGAAAGAGGTTCCCCTGATTTAACCGTCCTGTGATCTTGATCGCCTCTGTTTAATCTTACCTGCAGCTCTCTCTGTTCCAAGAACAATCCATTCCCTCCATGGGGATCTCCAGCGGAAGTTGAGTTTATTTATGCGAATGGTTTCCTTTGAAGGGATCTCCAGGAGTTTGTAACATATACAAGTTGATGATTAAAGAATGAAATAAACCTTTCTTGTTCCATTGTTTGCCGCATTATGAAGGACTGTAGTCCAAAGGTGCTGAAGGTGGGAAGTCCCAGCATGGAAACTAATTTAGATAAATACTTCCAGGCATTTCAGAGCTGTCATGGGAACATTATCTGAGGAATTTGCAATGCATGAAATTAATTTATGAACTCATTCCTTTGTTTCAATTTAAGATTAACTTTGTATCCCTCAGAGAGTCAGATAGAATTGTTTTATTCTGAAACCTAGACTTGAAACAACTTGAATTTCCAATTAGATGTTCAGTGGAACAGTTTGGGAACTTCCTCGGAGCTGCTCAACTTGACAATCGCTCTGCCCTAGGGGCCATGCTACAGCAAGTGAGAGGCAGTGGCGTACTGGTATTGTCGCTGGGCTATACCAGAGACGCAGGGCCACGCTCTGAGGACCCAGTAGATGATTTAGAAGGATGAGGGGGGGATCTCATTGAAATTTACAGAATACTGAGAGGCCCAGATAGAGTGGACGTGGAGAGGATGTTTCCACTAGTGAGAGAGACTAGAACTCGAGGGCACAACCCCAGAGTGAAGGGACGCTCCTTTAAAACAGAGATGAGGAAGAATTTCTTCAGCCAGGTGGTGGTGAATTTGTGGAATTCGTTGCCCCAGAAGGCTGTGGAGGCCGGGTCATTGGGTGTCTTTAAGACAGAGATAGGAGATCAATATTCATCAATAAGGAGATCAAGGGTTATGGGGAGAAGGCAGGAGAACAGGGATGAGAATCATATCAGCCATGATCGAATGGCGGAGCGAACTCGATGGGCCGAATGGCCTAATTCTGCTCCCATATCTTATGATCTTATTGGGAAGTCTCACAACACCAGGTTAAAGTCCAACAGGTTTATTTGGAGTTTTGAGCTCAGGTAAGTCACCCTGATGAAGGAGCAGCGCTCCGAAAGCTCGTGATTCCAAATAAACCTATTGGACTTTAACCTGATGTTGAGAGACTTCTTACTGTTCCCCACCCCAGTCCAACGCCATCTCCACATTATGGTCTTCTGTTGGAATTAACATTCAATAAAAAAGTCTGGAAATAAATGCCCACTGATGACCATGAAACTATTGATGATTGTTTTAAAAACCCATCTGGTTCACTAATGTCCTTTGGGGAAGGAAATCTTCTGTTCCTTATCTGGTCTCAGTAACTGAAAGGGGGCAACTCCAACCTCTAAAAAGCCAATAAAAAGAAGTGAAGCTGGGTCACCTGACCAACACTGACCGGAAATGAGAGCGGCAGATCCTATTGTCCCTGCAAAGTCTTCCATACTGACTTCAGGGGACTTGTGCCAAAACTGGGAGAGCTGTCCCACAGGCTAGTCAAGCAACAGCCTGACACAGTCATTCTCATGGAATCATACCTTACAATGGCCCAGACACCACGATCACCATCTCTGGTACGTTCTGTCCCACTGGCAGGACAGACCCATCAGAGGTGGCGGCGTAATGGTTTACAGTCGAGAGGGAGGCCGCAACATCGACTCCGGACCCCATGAAGTCTCATGGCATCAGATCAAACATGGGCAAGGAAACCTTCTGCTGATTATCACAGATTGTCCCCTCCCTCAGCTGATGAATCAGCTCTCCTCCATATCCAAACACCACTTGGAGGAAGCACTGAGGGTGGCAAGAGTGCAGAATACACTCTGGGCAGCGGCTATCAATGTCCACCACCAAGAATGGTTTGATGATACCAGCACAGCCCAATCTGGTCCAGTCCTAATGGACTTAGCTGCTGGACTGGGTTTGTGGCAGGTGGTGAGGGGGAAAAACCTTTTGACCTTGTCCTCACCAACTGCTTGTTGCAGATGCATCTGTCTATGGCAGTAATGGTAGGAGTGGCCACTGCACAATCGTTGTGGAGACGAAGTCCTTTCTTCACATTGAGGATTCTGAGCATTGTGTTGTGTGGCACTACCACCCGTGCTAAATAGGATGGATCTAGCTACTCAAGACTGGGCATCCATGAGGTTCTGTGGGCCATTAACAGCATCAGAACTGTACTCAGCCACAATCTGGAACCTCATGACCCAGCATAACTCCCCACTCTACCATTACCATCCAGCCAGGGGATTAAGCCTGGTTCAATGGAGAGTGCAGGAGGACATGCCAGGAGCAGCACCAGGCATACCTAAAAATGAGGTGTCAAGCTGGTGAGACATTAAAACAGGACTGCTTACATATCAAACAGCTTAAACAACAAGTAATAGACAGAGCTAAGTGATCCCACAACCAACGGATCAGATCTCATAGAAATCATAGAAACCCTGCAGTGCAGAAGGAGGTCATTCGGCCCATCGAGTCTGCACCAACCACAATCCCACCCAGGCCCTACCCCCATATATTTACCCGCTAATCCCTCTAACCTACGCATCCCAGGACTCTAAGGGGCAATTTTTAACCTGGCCAATCAACCTAACCCGCACATCTTTGGACTGTGGGAGGAAACTGGAGCACCCGGAGGAAACCCACGCAGACACGAGGAGAATGTGCAAACTCCACACAGACAGTGACCCGAGCCGGGAATCGAACCCGGGTCCCTGGAGTTGTGAAGCAGCAGTGCTAACCACTGTGCTACCGTGCCGCCCTGTAGCTCTGTAGTCCAGCCACATCCAGTTGTGAATGGTGGTGGACATTTAAACAACTCGCCGAAGGAGGAGGCTCCACAAATATCTCCATCCTCATGGGGGACCCCAGCACATCAGTGCAAAAGTTAAGGTTGAAGCATTCGCAGCAATCTTCATCCATAAGTGTTGGATGGATGATCCAACTTAACCTTCTCCTGAGGCCCCCAGCATCACAGATGCTAGCCTTCAGCCAGTTGGATTCACTCCACGTGATATCAAGAAACGGTTGAAGGTACTGGATACTGCAAAGGCAATGGGCCCTGATAATATTGTGGCAACAGTACTGAAGACCCTTGCTCTTGATCTTGCCGTGTCCCCAGCCAAGCTTTTCCAGGATGAATACAACACTGGGTTGTACCAGGGGAGGGGAAGGTGAACAGCCGTGGAAGGTGGTTGAGGTTCATATCGGTACCAGCGATGTAGATAGGAGGAGGGCTGAGGTCCTGAAAGCAGAATATAGGGAGATAAGAAATATATTAAAAAGCAGAAGCTCAAACTGATAACTCCCCTGCCTCTGTTAACCTCATCTTAAATATTTCCTGCGCCTGTTCCCTCCATGAGCCTATTACTCGGCTATTAATTTAATTTAAACACCCTCCAAGCATTCCAGTTTAATGTGATAAGCAAGGACAGGAATCGACCCCTAATTAATCCAACAATCTCTCTTCCTTTAACACTTTCGGTACTAACTCAAACTCAAACTGTTGCAACTCTTCAACTCTTCAACTGAACTTTAACTCTTAACTCAACATTAACTTTAATTGTTTCGCTGAAAATAGATACAACCGAGCATTAGGGAAAGATTTGCCAAATTCATTTTCGATGTAGCTTCTATCTTCACAGTCTTCTCTGAAGAAGTTCCTTCAGGGCACGCTTCTGCGATGGTTAATCTCTACAGAGTTGTCACTGAAAGTCCTGAACATGTCTTTTATCTACAAATTCCTTCACTTGCTTCCAGAAGATTCTGTCATCCAACCAATTGTGTAACCGGAAACCGACCACACGACTCAAACATCCAATGAAATTACTTGTAATCGACGCCATTATGCTTGGTTCAAATTGCATGTATTCCACATTGGTGTCATTAAGTCTACTCCAGAGGAAAACAACTTCCCATATTTGGTAAAGACAGGAAGCTTCAAAGTACAGTTCACAGACCAGGTCACGGCTCATATAAACTTTACAACTTGCATCTGATTTTAATGATAATTTGACCAAAAAATCCCAGCATGCTTAACTCTCAGCCAGAATTGCCCCTTCTAATGCCAATATTGCCATTATTGTTGTTAATATCATTGTTGTAGTTGCTCTTTCTCCATCTACAAACCACTTGAGGATCAGTCACATTGTTGATCACTCTGTGTAGAGGAAGTGTTTATCAACATCCTGATCTTGCCTTCTCCCAGTTTGTTTCTGTGTCCCCCTCCCCCACCTTCACCACCTCCATCATCCAGCTGTGGCTTGACTTGAAATACTAGGCCCGATTTTAACTGCTGGTAATTGGATGGCTTTAGAATGAGTTAACATTTTGCTCACTGACTCAGGGTTAATGCTTTCCCCCCTCCACAAGGCCGCCTCCCACCTGTCACCTCCCACTGTTGAAGATTCGGAGGTTGTTTTAAAGACCCAAACTTCCTGCTAAAGCAATGAAAGGCTTGCTTGATTTTGCAAAGATTATCTGCGGGGGTTTAAGCTGCTTGTGGGCCAGGTGGAATAGAAGTGCGATTCTCCCTCATCCCCATCACCCATTGGTCTTACAAAGAAGGCATAACAAAGAACAAAGAACAGAGAAAATTACAGCACAGGAACAGGCCGTTCGGCCCTCCAAGCCTGCACCGACCATGCTGCCCGACTGAACTAAAACCCCCTACCCTTCTGGGGACCATTTCCCCACTCCCATCCTATTCATGTATTTGTCAAGACACCCCTTAAAAGTCACTATTGCATCTGCTTCCACAACCTCCCCCGGCAGCGAGTTCCAGGCACCCACCACCCTCTGTGTAAAAAACTTGTCTCATACATCTCCTTTAAACCTTGCCCCTCACACCTTAAACCTGTGCCCCCCAGTAATTGACTTTTTCACCCTGTAAAAAAGCTTCTGACTATCCACTCTGTCCATGCCCCTCATAATCTTGTAGACTTCTATCAGGTCACCCCTCAACCTCTGTCGTTCCAGTGAGAACAAATCGCGTTTCTCCACCTCTGCTCATAGCTAATGTCCTTCGTACCAGGCAACATCCTGGTAAATCTTTTCTGTGTTCTCTCCAAAGCCTCCACATCCTCACCTCACTTAACTCCTGCCCAGAGTTTGCACACCCATTCTATGTCCATTGGGGATCACGCCTGCTTTGTGTGCACAAACCTGTGGTCTCCTGCCACTAATTACTGCTCCCACCTTCCTGCAGGCCAGACAACCTATTGCCAACAAAAACAGAAATTGCTGGAGAATCTTTTGATTTGATTTGATTTGATTTATTAATGTCACATGTATTAGTATATAGTGAAAAGTATTGCTTCTTGCACGCTATACAGACAATACCATTCATAGAGAAGGAAAGGAGAGAATGCAGAATGTAGTGTTACAGTCATAGCTAGGGTGCAGAGAAAGATCACCTGAATATAAGGCAGGTCCATCCAAAAGTCTGACGGCAGCAGGGAAGAAGCTGTTCTTGAGTCGGTTGGTACTTGACCCCAGACTTTTGTATCTTTTTCCCGATGGAAGAAGGTGGAAGAGAGAATGCCCGGGGTGTATGGGGTCCTTTAATTATGCTGGCTGCTTTTCCGAGGCAACGGGAAGTGTAGACAAAGTCAATGGATGGGAGGCTGGTTTGCGTGATGGATTGGGCTACATTCATGACCCTTTGTAATTTCTTGCGATCTTAGGCAGAGCAGGAGCCATACCAAGCTGTGATACAACCAGAAAGAATGCTTTCTATGGTGCATCTGTAAAAGTTGGTGAGAGTCGTAACTGACATGCCAAATTTCCTTAGTCTTCTGAGAAAGTCAAGGTGTTGGTGGGCTTTCTTAACTATAGTGTCGGCATGGGGGGGACCAGGACAGGTTGTTGGTGATCTGGACACCTAAAAACTTGAAGCTTTCGACCCTTTCTACTTCGTCCCTGTTGATGTAGACAGGGGCATGTTCTCCACTACGCTTCCTGGAGTCGATGACAATCTCCTTCATTTGACATTGAGGGAGAGATTATTGTTGCCACACCAGTTCACCAGATTCTCTATCTCATTCCTATACTCTGTCTCGTCATTGTTTGAGATCCGACCCACCACGGTGGTGTCATCAGCAAACTTGAAAACTGAGTTGGAGGGGAATACAGTGTTTCATAGGTGTATAAGGAGTATAGTAGGGGGCTCAGGACACAGCCTTGAGGGGCACTGGTGTTGAGGATGATCATGGAGGAGGTGTTGTTGCCTATCCTTACTGATTGTGGTCTGTGGGTTAGGAAATTCAGGATCCAGCAGGTCTGACAGCATCTGTGGAGAGAGAATAGAGCCAACGTTTCAAGTCTGGATGACCCTTGGTCAGAGCCTAATGCCAACCTTCAGGCAGGCCAAGAGTGCATTGATTTATTTTGGATGTTGTCTGGATGATGGATGTTTTTATCGGGCTGTAGTGAAGAAACGTTTTTAAAACAGTGGAAAATAATGAATGAATGGTTGTTTTTTCAAGCTTTCATAGAATCATAGAATCCCTACAGTACAGAAAGAGGCCATTCGGCCCATCGAGTCTGCACCGACCACAATCCCACCCAGGCCCGACCCCCATATCCCTACATATTTTACCCACTAATCCCTCTAACCTACGCATCTCAGGACACTAAGGGGCAATTTTAGCATGGCCAATCAACCTAACCCGCACATCTTTGGACTGTGGGAGGAAACTGGAGCACCTGGAGGAAACCCACGCAGACACGAGGAGAATGTGCAAACTCCACACAGACAGTGACCCAAGCCGGGAATCGAACCCAGGTCCCTGGAGCTGTGAAGCAGCAGTGCTAACCACTGTGCTACCGTGCCGCCCAATTGTCCTATTGTCATTATGGGGTTCATTGTTTCTACATGGTGTATGGTGGGTGAATGGGCCTGGAAGTGCCATTGCTTGGCATAGGGGACATGAGGGGCAAAGGATGGGGCATGGGAAATTTTGGAGGGTGAGGAAGTGTGAGGGGTGAAGGCTAGAAGGCTGGAGGGCCTTTCTACTTTTGTTTTAACCGTGACCACGTCCCCCGCCCAAACATAGGCTTTTTAAACAGCCTGCCTAGGCATCCAGCAGCCCCTGTGGCTACTTCTTTCCCGAGTTAACTTGCCCGACTCTAGCTTGACCCCACCCTCCACAATGAAGATCCCACAGTTTCTCCCAAGACGGGTGGACAGAGATGGAAATTTTCCCAACTTCCGCTACCCTCCTTGGCAATGAAAATCTAGGCCTATGACTCTATTCAATAAAGGACTGACCTTTCAGATCAACAGGACCTTGACAAGACAAGACCTTGAGAAAGGATATACTGGCACTGGAGGGGTTGCAGAGAAGATTCACTCGGTTGATTCCGGAGTTGAGAGGGTTGCCTTATGAGGAGAGACTGAGTAGACTGGGGCTATACTCATTGGAACTCAGAAGAATGAACCCCATAATGACAATTATAGAAACATATAAGATTATGAAGGAAATAAATAAGATAGAAGCAGGGAGGTTGTTTCCACTGGCGGGTGAAACTAGAACTAGGGGGCATGGCCTCAAAATAAGAAGGAGCAGATTTAGGATTGAGCTGAGGAGGAACTTCTTCACACAAAGTGTTGTGAATCTGTGGAATTCCCTGCCCAGTGAAGCAGTTGAGGCTACCTCATTGAATGTTTTTAAGGCAAGGATAAACTTTTGAGCAGTAAAGGAATTAAGGGTCATGGTAAGCGGGTGGGTAAGTGGAGCTGAGTCCATGAAAAGATCAGCCATGATCTTATTGAATGGCAGAGCAGGCTTGAGGGGCCAGATGGCCTATCCCTGTCCTAGTTCTTATGTTCTTATGACCTCCATGTTCATTGGTTTGTCAAATGTAGCTCTTCACTGCTACAACTATCAACACCACAATGCAACACTCTGCACCCTCCCTTCCCTCTCCGACTTTATGCACTATTTCCAATGATGTATCTGTCCATGTTATCCAGAGTAGAATGTAATATTCCAGATATGGACTGACCAGGATACCACCCTCAATAGAACGTTCTGAGATCATGCTGCCTTGACAACATAACAATTCACTCAAATTATTTAGTCTAGTGCAGCTCTCCACTAAACAGGAGCATCCAATGGGTGAAGCGCTTTGAAATGTTTGATGAAATGGTGAGGTTATCCCAGCAGTAATTTCTCCCAGTCTCCTGTTGTAACTATGGTGATAGATAGTATCACCATAGCTCATAGCACTCACATGTCTAATTCATCAAGCCCTGGGTTCAGGGCCCACTCCGCACCCATGTGGGTTAATTTTTCGATCCTGCCTGCTGTGGGAATCGTCATAGTCTCAGGATAAGGGGCAGCAAATTTAAAACCGAGTTGAAGAGAAACTACTTCACCCAAAGGGTTGTGAATCTGTGGAAGTAAAGCAAAATGTGGTGGATGCTGGGACAGTGAGTACATTCAAGGAGGAGCTAGACAGATTTTTAATTGGTAATGGGTTGAAAGGTTATGGGGAGAAGGCAGAAATATGGGGATGAGGAGCATATCAGCCATGATCTAATGGCGGAGCGGACTCGATGGGCGAATGGCTTAATTCTGTTCCTGTATCTTATGAACTTAAGAATTTATGAATAATTTTTACGGACCATTTAAAAGGTCTGTTCCCTGGGAGGGTGAGACTGGAAACATCCACCCTTGAACGCAAAAGTGTAAGTTGACATTCAAGTGCAATATAGAGGCAGTGCTGTAGTGTGGGGGCACTGACGTTCACAGGCATTAAACTGATGCCTCTTCTGCCCTCTCAGGTGGATACAAACAGCGGAGGTGATGGCCTAGTGGCATTATTGTTAGACTATTAATCCAGAAACTCAGTTAATGTTCTGGGGACCCGGGTTCGAATCTCGCCACAGCAGATGGAGAATTTGAATTCAATAAAAAATCTGGAATTAAGAATCTACTGATGACCATGAAACCATTGTTGATTGTCAGAAAAATCCATCTGGTTCACTAATGTCCTTTAGAGAAGGAAATCTGCCATCCTTACCTGGTCTGGCCTACATGTGACTCCAGAGCCACAGTAATGTGGTTGATTTTCAACTGCTCTCTGAACAAGGGCAATTAGGGATAGCCAAAAAAGGCTGGCTAGCCAGCGACGCCCATGTCCACGAATGTATGGGAATGAACGGTGGCACGGTGGTTAGCACTGCTTCCTCACAGCGCCAGGGATCCGGGTTCGATTCCCGGCTTGGGTCACTGTTTGCGCAGTCTGCATGTTATCCCCTTGTCTGCGTGGGTTTCTTTTGGGTGCTCCAGTTTCCTCCCACAGTCCAAAGATGTGTGGGTTAGGTGGATTGGCCATGCTAAATTGCCCCTTAATGTCAGGGGGACTAACTAGGATGAATGCATGGGGTTATGCGTATGGAGCTTGGGTGGGATTGTGATCAGTGCAGACTTGATGGGCCGAATGGCCTCCTTCTGCACTGTAGGATTCTATGATGCCATGAATATAAAATAAGAAAAAAATGACCCATTGGCATTGTTTCAAAGAATAGCAAGGGAGTTCTCCCTGATGTCCTGCACAAGATTTATCCCTCAATAGACCATCTGGTCATGATCACATTTTTGTTTGTGGGAGTTGCCTTTGTGCAAATTTGCTGTTGCATTTCGGAACATAGGAAATAGGAATGGGATTAGACCATTCGGTCCTTTGAATCTGCTTCCCCATTCAATTAGGCTATGGCTGATCTTCTACCTCCACACCATTTACCCGTGCTATCCCTGCGCCCCTTAATATCTCTAATATCCACATTACAACAGTAAATGCACCTCAAGAGTATTTCATTGACCGCAAAGTGTGTTGAGTTTGTCTGGTGAAAAGCGCTATATAAATCCAAACTCTCTTTTCCTTCTTGTTCAGATTGTCGAGATCCTGGAGAAAGATAAAGAGATCTTCCTCCGGAGATATTTCACTCTCGATAATTCTGCAAAGTGGACATTGTTTCAGAAATACCTGGGTGCAATTTTTCCATCTTTCCCGCTCGCTACGATTACCAGGGTATGCAAAGGTCCGTTGGTCTCGGGTGGGATTTTCCTGGGGGCAAGCGCGGCTGGAAAATCCCGCCCCCCATGTTCTGACGGTTCTATAAAGTGTTGCGACAATTTTTCAGTTCTTTCCCCTCCCACCTGGATAAGAACAAAGAACAAGGAAAATTACAGCACAGGAACAGGCCCTTCGGCCCTCCAAGCCTGCACCGACCATGCTGCAGGTCTGAACTAAAACCCCCTACCCTTCCGGGGACCATATCCCTCTATTCCCATCCGATTCATGTATTTGTTAAGATGCCCCTTAAAACTCACTATCGTATCTGCTTCCAATACCTCCCCTGGCAACGAGTTCCAGGCACCCATCACCCTCTGTGTAAAAAGCTTGCCTGATACATCTCCTTTAAACCTTGTCCCTCGCACCTTAAACCCATGCCTCCTGGTAATTGACTCTTCCACCCTGGGAAAAAGCTTCTGACTATCCACTCTGACCATGCCTCTCCTAATCTTGTAGACTTCTATCAGGTCGCCTCTCAACCCCCGTCGTTCCAAAGAGAACAAACCAAGTTTCTCCAACCTCTCCTCATAGCTAATGCCCTCCATAGGATGTGGTTGGCGTGAAACTGAATGGAAGTTTCTCAATTCAGTTGACAATGTAGTTGGAATTTGAGGAAAAACACAATGTGTTAGTGAAATATTCAATAAAAGTGAAAGTAACCAACATTGCAATCTCGATTCTGTTCCCTCAGGTCTCAGCTCCTTGATGAGAGAGCCTATTGCTGTTACTCGGGAGTAGATCACTGCTGGTTACAGCTCCGTCACTGTTGGTATCAGTGATTGGAACGATTTGAGATGATGATTTAAGAGCACACCACAGGAAGAGGATTGAGACAGCAGCAGAGAGCATTGTTAAATGTGATTTCTTTTCCCAAAGCAGATTGATATCAAAACTGGTGACATAAAGAAAATGGATCAATAGCTGTCAAGAAAAGGGATTGAATTTAGATAGATATTGATAAATATGGCTTACATGGATGTGAGGAAGAGAGTCTGGAGACTCTGGATGAGATGGGGAAGAGTCAGTAACAGCATCTTGCCTTTATATAACACTTTGAAAATTGGGGAATGCCCAAAAGTGCTTCAGGGCAGTGTTATCAAACACAATTTGACACTGTCACTTAATGGGATATTGGATTTTATTTTATTTACTATTGTCACATGTATTGGGATATAGTAAAAAGTATCCCTGTGTAGTTTTGTGCGCACTATACAGGCAAAACATATCGTTCATGGAGTAAAAGCAAACTACTGTGGATGCTAGAATCTGAAACCAAAAGAGAAAATGCTGGAAAATCTCAGCAGGTCTGGCAGCATCTGTAAGGAGAGGAAAGAGCTGACGCTTCGAGTCCAGACAACCCTTTGTCAAAGATAATTTATAGAGCACAAAGCGGAGAAAGAAAGGAGATGGTGCAGAATATAGTTTTTCAGTAATAGCTAAGGTGTATAGAAAGATCAACTTACTCTGAAGTAGGTCCATTCAAAAGTTTGATGGCAGTAGGGAAGAAGCTGTTCTTGAGTCGGACGTGAGTGATCTCAGACTTTTGTGTTTTTTTCCTGACGGAAGAAGGTGGAAGAGAGTATATCCAGGGTGCATGGGGTCCTTGATTATGCTGGCTGCTTTCCTGGGCAGCGGGAAGTATAGACAGAATCATTGAATGGGAGGCTGGTTTGCGTGATGGGGCTGGGATACGTTCACGATGCTTTGTAGTTTCCTGCAGTTTTGGTCAGAGCAGGAGCCATACCAAGCTGTGATACATCAGGAAAGGATGGTGCATCTGTAAAAATTGGTGAGAGTTGTATGGACTAAAGCTTGGTCAAAGATGGGTAGGTTTTCAGGAACGTCTTAAAAGAGATGAGAGCGGTAGCAAGGGGAAGAGTGTTAGGGTGGGAATTCCAGAGCTCAGGACAGTGGCAGCTCAAGGTAAGTCACCAATGGTGTCGAGATTAAAATCGAGGAAGTGCAGGATGCCAAAATTGGAGAGATGCAGACGTTTTGGAGGGTTGTCGGGCTGTAGAGGATTAAGGAGATAGGGTGGGGATGAGGCCATAAAGGGATCTGAAAACAAGGATAAGAATTTTAAAATTGAGATCTTGCTTAACCATGATTGAGGTAGGCATGGAGACATTGCAGGGACAGCAATGGCTAAATGGGCCTTGGCTTGTTCCAATGTCAAAGGTAAATTGGCATTACCACTATTTGGAAGTAGCAGCCACTCCATCAGGCCAGTTGGCCACCCCTGAGAACCATTGCCAGAGTAAGATGCTGAGATATCTGTTATGGCATTACGTAGGGAACGAGCATGAAAGGTGTGAATAGGGAATTCAATGATTATTCTCTCTCCCGGAGAAAAACAGCCTCTGACAGACAGACATGTTCAAAAAATAACTCTTCAAGAAGCAAACCTATAAATTCTGTTGCTGTGCCTGGTTCAGGTGCTAAAGCCTCTAATGCAGCAGGTGGCGTGTGTGTACTGCAGTACTGCATTGTCCATCATCTGCACCAAAAGAGATCTCCGGTGGGGGGGGGGGGTTGTCTGTCATACAGGTGTGGGTCCCTTTGCATATGCAAAGTAGAGGGCCTTACGCTCCCGCTTTTAACAATTTGGGAAGGCCAATCTCAATCCTCTCCTCAAACTGCTCTGCAACAATGCTCGGCAGATTTTCAACTCCTCCCTCCTCCTCAGGCACAGGAATACTGAGGGCAATCATAGAGATTGTACCGTCCTGTACTGTAACTGCATGGCTGCCATATTATACAAAGGCTAGACTGAAGGAGGCACAAGAACGTTTTGTGAAGATGATAACAGATTAACCCTGGTTCGATTCCGGCCTGGGGTGACTGTGTTTGTGGAGTTTGCACATTCTCCCCGTGTCTGTGTGGGCTTCCTCTGGGTGCTCTGGTTTCCTCCCACAGTCTGGAAGAGGTGCTGGCCAGGTTGATTGGCCATGCTAAATTTCCCCTTTGTGTCAGGGAGATTAGCAGGGTAAATACATGGGGTTAGCGGGATAGGGCCTGTTGTCAGTGCAGGCTCGATGGGTCAAATGGCCTCCTTCTGCACTGTAGGCATTCTATGATTGTATGATTGTAAATGCACTGGAACCTCTCCGGCTTGGGATCAAGTTATTTCTGGATTTTGGAATCTTTTTCATGTTCGAATACCTAACCACAAGTGTGAGAGCACCGTTGATAGAAATATTTACCTGAAACAAAACCACAATAAAACATTATAAAGCAGTAATAAAAATGATTTTACTTTTGCAAGTGCCTCATCTTCCATGTTTATGCTCTCTGAACTAAAACAATGATGGTGATGGGTTAGCTCAAAAGACTTTCTGGAAAACTTGTGTTTCCGGTCAATGGATTTCCGGACTGCAGAGGTTCCAATGCATCAGGAAAGATGGAATAGGTTGGGGCTCTTTGCTCGAGAAAAAACATGACTGAGGTTTTTCAGATTATTTGAAGATGTAGATGTAGAGAAGGTGTTTCCACTCGTAGAGTGGCCAGAACTCGTGGCCATAAATATAAGATAGTCACTAATAAACCCAGTAGGGAATTTGGTAGAAACGCCTTTTCCCAGAGAATGGTGAGAATCTCGCAACCACGGTGTTAAGAACCCCACATATGTAAACGTGAGGTATATCCCATAACCCAGAAGTGTAAACTTGGAACATCAGTACCTATTGGTGTATATTTTCAATTTGGTACAATGTGAAGAAAGATATGTAAACTAGTGAGGAAAGGATAAGTCATGTTGTAATCAATCATAGAAGAATATATTTTCACTTAAAAGAAACATAGCACAAGAAAGACTACAATACAAGACTTCAGCAATGGTCACACATTCACAGGGCGCAATCTTACTGGCCATTCACGCCATGCTCCCGCTGTAGCGAGGTGGGAGAATTTGGTGGCCATCTAAATCTCTGTTCACTGCAGCGGGAGGGAAAATCCCACTGGCGTGAATGGTGATCAGATTCCGGCCACAGTAGCTAATGAAGCTAATGATCATTCCCCTCTTTCTCCATTCCTAAACTCGGAGAAGTGTCGCTTGTCCCAAAACAATGTCCCACATAGTATAACCCTGAGAGTTAAAATCAGCAAATAGTTACCACCCCCTAGGTTTGGGAGAGTCTTTCGCCCGTACAGCGTAGTTATCCTCTGAGGTATTCAGGGGTGGCGTGGTGGCACAGTGGTAAGCACTGCTGCGTCGCGGTGCCAGGGACCCAGGTTCAATTCCGGCCTTGCGTGACTGTGTGGAGTTTTGCACGTTCTCCCCGTGTCTGCGTGGGTTTCCTCCGGGTTTTCCGGTTCCCTCTCACAGTCCGAAAGACGTGCTGGTTAGGGTGCATTGGCCATGCTAAATTCTCCCTCAGTGTACCCGAACAGGCGCCGGAGTGTGGCGACTAGGGGATTTTCGCAGTAACTTCATTGCAATGTTAATGTAAGTCTACTTGTGATACCAATAAATAAACAAGCATCTTCCAGACTGGAGTTCTGTGTGATTTGGGAGCCTTTTTCCCTTCCCTTTCTCCTCTTCTGCTGCACATAATTAACCCGACGGTGGATAGGCTGTTTTTCTCTTTGATGTTATGTCGAAATGACCCTTTCGAACAGGCTTTTAGCGGACAGGTGTAAATTGTATTTTTTCTCTCCACTTTAAACTCACCTCTTCGATAGTTCTAACACTCACTTCTATACTCCATTATTCAACCCCCCCTCACTCCCCTCCCCCTCACCTCCCTCCCACTCACCCCCCCCCCACCGCCCCCCCCCCCTCCCCCCCCCCCCCACCCACCCACCACCCACCCCCCGCAGTCACCAGGTAAATACCCGTTTTCCGGCTGCCAAGTAACTCATATATCAACAAACTCCTTCAAACAGATGCAGTCTTATCGACTCCTCTTTTATCCCGTTCTTCAAATTATTTTATCCAAACCTTTTTTACCCTTTATTCATTTTTGTGGGGAGGCGATGGCCTAGTGGTATTATCGCTCGACTATTAATCCAGAAACTCAGCTAATGTTCCGGGGACCCGGGTTCGAATCCCGCCACGGCAGAGGGTGGAATTTGAATTCAATAAAAAATATCTGGAATTAAAAATCTAGGAAAAGAAGGTTTGTCATATGAGGAGCGGTTGAGGACTGGGTCTGCACTCGATGGAGTTTAGAAGGATGAGGGGGGATACAATTGAAACTTACAGAATACTGAGAGGCCCGGATAGAGTGGACGTGGAGAGGATGTTTCCACTAGTGGGAGAGACTAGAAGTCAAGGGCACAACCTCAGAGTGAAGGGACGCTCCTTTAAAACTGAGATGAGGAGGAATTTCTTCAGCGGGCTGTGGAGGCCATGTCATTTAAGTGTTTTTAAGACAGAGATAGATAGGTTCTTGTTCAATAAGGGGATCAAGGGTTACGGGGAAAAGGCAGGAGAATGGGGATGAGAATCATATCAGCCATGATTGAATGGCGGAGCAGACCTGATGGGCCAAATGGTCTAATTCTGCTCCTATATCTTATGGTCTTACTGATGACCATGAAACCATTGTCGATTGTTGGAAAATCCCATCTGGTTCATTAACGTCCTTTAGGGAAGGAAATGTGCCGTCCTTACCCGGTCTGGCCTACATGTGACTCCAGAGCCACGGCAATGTGGTTGACTCTCAACTGCCCTCGGGTAACAAGGGATGGGCAATAAATGCTGGCAAGCCAGCGACGCCCATGTCCCACGAATGAATATATTAAAAAAATTAACTCAGTGTATTTGAGGGAAAAAGCAGAGATACATTTAAGTAGACATTAGACAAATGAGGGAGACACAAACAGAAGGTAATGCTGGGTAAAGTGAGACAAAGACTGGTGGGGAGGAGGCTCACATGGAGCATTCCCCAGTTGGGTTGAGCAGCTTGTTCCTATGCTGTTCATTCGGTCAAATTTCCTCAGGATTCTATCGGCAGCACGGTGGCACAGTGAGAGAGGAATTTTGGGATCTTATTGACGAAGCAGCAGGGTAAGTGTAAGAGGAATCAAGTGTCAGAGGACTAAGGCACCTGTACACGGTAAACTGTCTGTGCGAGGGCAGCTGGATCTGATGGTGGCATCCCAATGGAGCCTGGATTGAATCTTACAATAATGACATTGTTCTGATTTCCAATTCCTAATGCATTCTCAGCGATTTTGTGGTGAGTTGCTTTTTGCATAGTTCTCTCTGTTTGTTGATTGTTGATGAATTAGTTCTGGTGCAGTGGCCAACAGTCAATAAACAGTGAATCTATCAACATGAGAAATGATGAGTGCGTCATATTGGTGTGAGAGAGAACAGTGACTTTAACCTTCCTCTGTTTCTAATCGATCTTTTCACAGACATTATTCCACTGCTGACCTGATCGGGTGAAGGTGAAATAAATGCTTTCACTTCCACTTGTTTCTTTGTCATCGAGATTGAATGAGAAATAAATAACTTCACCGTGGTTTCAAACAAAATGGGAGCTTTACTGTGTATCTAACCCCGTGCTGTACCTGTCCTGGGAGTGTTTGATGGAGACAGTGTAGAGGGAGCTTTACTCTGTATCTAACCCCGTGCTGTACCTGCATCTAACAATTAAACATGGCCAATTAATCTAACCCGCACATCATTGGACTGTGGGAGGAAACTGGAGCACCTGAAGGAAACCCACACAGACACGGGGAAAATGTGCAAACTCCACACAGACAGTGACTCGAGGGCGGAATTGAACCTGGGTCCCTGGCGCTTGAGGCAGCAGTGCTAACCACTGTGCCACCGTGTTACCCCAATGGTTTCATGGTCATCAGTAGATTCTTAATTCCAGATATTTTTTATTGAATTTAAATTCCTCCATCTGCTGTGGCGAGATTCGAACCCGGGTCCCCACTACATTAGCGAACCTGGTTTTTTGCCTCTTGTGCGATCGTACCGGCTCGCCTCACCCAGCAATCGACGTGACCACGGTAAGATCGTGCCCCCCCATAGAGTTCATAAAAGAACCAAACTCAAACTACCCTGGTGGGATTTGAATTAATTCTCGCTGGCTTCTGTCTGCCTTCTGTCTCACTGCTACGACAGCAACATAACCACCACATGCTGGGCGGTACTTTATGTCATTTATGAATCGTCGCGAGTCAGGACCGTACCTGGACCCTGAACATGCTCCGACACATACCCTCTTGGGGGATTCTCCCAATGGTAGCCAATTAAATGGCTGCCTCTGGGTCTGACATCCTACCAAAGACAGTGTGGGTTACTGAGGCTGCAGGTCCACTCGAAGAGCTTGGAAGGACAGAAACCACATTGGCAGAACTAGCTGTGGCAGCTGGACCATGGATCTATGAATGGGCCTCCATCTTGAAGCACCTGTAGAGTTCAATGTTTCAATTGTTCTGTGTTTGATTATGCGCGTCTGTTGACTGATCGAAGCTCACTATGTTCGATTGGTTATACCTGGGTGTGGAATCATAGAGATCATAGAATCCTACAGTGCAGAAAGAGGCCATTCAGCCCATCTAGTCTGCACCAACCACAATCCCACCCAGGCCCTATCCACATATCCCTACATATTTACCCACTAACCCCTCTAACCTATGCATCCCAGGACACTAAGGGGCAATTTAGAATGGCCAATCAACCTAGCCCGCACATCTTTGGACTGTGGGAGGAAACCGGAGCACCCGGAGGAAACCCACGCAGACACAGGGAGAATGTGCAAACTCCACACAGACAGCGACCCGAGCCGGGATTCGAACCCAGGTCCCTGGAGCTGTGAAGCAGCAGTGCTAACCACTGTGCTACCGTGCCGCCCCAGGACAAAGTAAACAGTAGCATGCCCACAATTATTCACAATGTCCACCCACTGATGAGGGGGTGGACATTGTGAGGGGGTCACTGGTGGCTAGTGTGTAGGTTTTTTTTCATTCATTCGTAGGACATGGGTGTCGCTGGCTGGCCATCATTTATTGCCCATCCCTAGTTGCCCGTGAAAAGGTGGTGGTGAGCTGCCTTCTTGAATCACTGCAGTCCACATGCTGTGGGTTGACCCACAATGCCGTTCGGGAGGGAATTCCAGGATTTTGACCCAGCAACTGCGAAGGAACGATGATATATTTCCAAGCCAGGATGGTGAGTGGCTTGGAGGGGAACTTGGTGGTGTTCCCATGTATCTGCTGCCCTTGTCCTTCTAGATGGAAGTGGTTGTGGGTTTGGCGGGTGCTACCTAAGGATCTTTGGTGAATTGCTGCAGTGCATCTTGTAGATAGTACACACTGCTGCTACTGAGCGTCGGTGGTGGAGGGAGTGGATGTTTGTAGATGTGATGCGAATCAAGCTTTGTCCTGGATGGTGTCAAGCTTCTTGAGTGTTGTTGGAGCTGCGCCCATCCAGGCAAGTGGGGAGTATTCCATCTCACTCCTGTAGATGGTGGGCAGGCTGTGGGAGTCAGGATAAAAGCAGAATACTGCGGATGCTGGAATCTGAAACAAAAACAAAATGCTGGAAAATCTCAGCAGGTCTGGCAGCATCCGTGGGGAGAGAATCGAGCCACTGTTTCGAGTCTAGATGACCCTTCATCGGACCTCATCTCAAAGGGTCATCCAGGCTCAAAATGTCGGCTCTATTCCGAGCCTCTGACCAGCTCTTGTAGCCACAGTGTTTAGATTGCAGAATCCCATTCGGCCCATCGAGTCTGTACTGACCACAATCTCATGGGCCCTATTCCTGTAACCCCACAGATGCTAATTCCCCATGACACTAGGGTCAATTTTTGCATGGTCAATCAATCTAACCCGCACATCTTCGGACTGTGGGAGGAAACCGGAGCACCCGGAGGAAACCCACGCAGACACGGGGAGAAAGTGCAAACTCCACACAGACAGTGACCCAAGCCGGGAATCGAGCCCGGGTCCCTGGCTCTGTGATGCAGCAATGCTAACCACTGTGCCACCCTAGTAAATCTTCATTCCCTGACTGGGAAACGAACCCGATCGGCGACAGTGAAGGCGCCGAATCCTAACCACGAGATCACCAGGGAAGATGAGATATATGGCTAATCCAGTTCAGTTTCTGGTCAATGGGAACCCCAAGGATGTTGATAGTGGGGGGATTCAATGATGGTAATGCCATAACAATATAATTAACATATTGTTAACACGTGGCACCAGCTTTAAGGATAAAAATTCCATCCAAACTACCGTTGTCCTCCGAAAGATGATTTGATTTGATTTATTATTGTCACATGTACTAACATACAGTGAAAATTATTGTTTCTTGCGCCCTATACAGACAAAGCATACCGTTCATAGAGAAGGAAAGGAGAGAGTGCAGAATGTAGTGTTACAGTCATAGCTAGGGTGTAGAGAAAGATGTAAGGAAACAGTGTCGTTCAGTAAACATTACAAACTATCCCATTCCTAGTGCCTTCAAGAATAGTTGCATTTTGTTGTGTGGGCCCGGATTGACAAATCACGCAGACTTCAACTTTGACATGGTGGCTTGTCAATCTCGGGTGGGATGGCAGTTCAAGAGGCAACCTTGACGCCATTGGGATCACAAGCAATAATATATATATAAATGTGGGGATGCAAGGAAATTTGGCATGTCAGCTACAACTCTCACCAACTTTTACAGATGCACCATAGAAAGCATTCTTTCTGGTTGTATCACAGCTTGGTATGGGCTCCTGCTCTGCCGAAGGCCACAAGGAACTACAGAGTCGTGAATGTAGCCCAGTTCATCAGGCAAACCAGCCTCCCACCCATTGACTCTGTCTACACTTCCCGCTGCCACAACAAAGCAGCCAGCATAATTAAGGACCCCCACGCACCCCGGACATTCTCTCTTCCAGCTTCTTCCGTCGGGTAAAAGATACAAAAGTCTGCAGTCATGTACCAACTGACTCAAGAACAGCTTCTTCTCTGCTGCCATCAGACTTTTGAATGGACCTACCTTCCATTAAGTTGATCTTTCTCTACACCCTAGCTATGACTGTAACGCTACATTCTGCACTCTCTCCTTTCCTTCTCTATGAACGATATGCTTTGTCTGTATAGCGCGCAAGGAACAATACTTTTCATTGTGTGCTAATGCATGTGACAATCGTAAATCAAATCAAATCAAATCCAATCATCAGGCTTGGCAGTTTAGGGAGATTAGAGGACCTGTATTTGCATAGTGACTTTCACAGCCCCAGGACATCACATCACAGTCAATGGTGTACTTGTGAAATGTAATGAAAGTTTGAAGTCACAATGTAGACAAACACAGCAGCCTAACTGTGCACAGCAAGATCCCAGAGTGCAATATGATTTAAAGTTTATTTTGATTAGATTTGATTTGATTTATTATTGTCACATGTATTAACATACAGTGAAAAGTATCGTTTCTTGCGCGCTATACAGACAAAGCATACCATTCATAGAGAAGGAAAGGAGAGAGTGCAGAATGTAGTGGTACAGTCATAAGAAATTGAATTAAAGCATTGTTAGAGAGTTTAAAAGAGTTAGAATCAAGTGTTAGAAGCATAGAACAAGAGTAAAAGATAGAATTAGAAGGTATGCTGGGCACAGCTTGCGGGAAGTAGGCTTGCATTGACACTGCAATGAAATTACTGTGAAAATCTCCTAGTCACCACACTCCAGCGCCTGTTCGCGTACACTGAGGGAGAAGTTAACATGGCCAATGCACCGAATCAGCACGTTTTTTCTGTGGGAGGAAACAGGAGCACCTGGAGGAAACCCATGCAGACATGGGGAGAATGTGCAAACTCCGCACAGATAGTGACCTAAGCCGGGAATCGAACCCAAGTCCCGAAGACAAGAGTGAGGCAGCAGTGCTGACCAGTGTGCCACTGTGCCACCCATGTCCCGCTGGTGTGTTTTAGTGACATTGACTGAGGGATAAACATTCTCCTGGACACTGGTGGAGAACCTCTCTGCTCTCCTTTCAAATAGAAGCGATGGGATCCTCTCCACCAGCTGAGAGGACAGAGGGAGGGAAGGGTGTGCCTTGTTGTATTTGATTCCAGGATGATTGCGTGGAGAGATTCGGCGGGGCGGGGGGGGGGGGGGGGGGGGGAATTGTGCAGGGGAACGGGGAATGTCATTACAATCCCCACCATATTTTCTTTCATCCAATTCTCAATCTTGTTTGAATGAATTGTTATTTCCGCTGTCTGGAAAGGCTTGATCTGTTGAAATTGGGAAATAAGATTTATAAGTTTCTGCAAATTGTTTTACACTTTATCCTTTCGATGCTGTTCCATTAATCAATTTGGACAGTTTATATTCTGCCACAGTTAGAGAGCAGCTTGTGCATTTAGTGCAATAAAATGCAACCAGACAGTCTGAATTGCTCCCAGTTGTGCACTGAGTCAGGCATTGGTAGGAAGCTGATGTGATTTTGGAAGATATTTTCCTCCTCGCTGGAGAAATAATCCAGGATATATCTAAAACTCACCTGGAAATCACCTCCGCCACTTCTCCAAGGGTTCCCTTGGATACAGTGGGTCTGGGGGAATTTTCTTTTATCTTAGCTCATTCTCAAGATTCCCCTGACTTGAAGGACAAGGGCAGCAGATACATGGGGAACGCCACCACCTGCAAGATCCCCTCCAAGCCACTCACCATCCTGACTTGGAAATATATCGCCATTCCTTCGCAGTCACTGGGTCAAAATCCTGAAATTCCTTCCCTGACGGCATTGTGGGTCAACCCACAGCAGTGATTCAAGAAGACAGCTCACCACCACCTTCTCAAGGGTGACGAGGGATGGCTAATAAATGCTGGCCAGCCAGCGATGCCCATGTCCCCACGAATGAATTTTTAAAATGTGGATATCACCGGCATTTACTGTCCATTCTCTGGTTGTCTCTTGGTGATGGTGGGCCTTCTCTTTGAACCAGCGCATTTCCAGGAAGTGTGGGACTGGAGTCAGATGGAGGTGCAGATCCAGTTTGTGGCTTTCCTTCCGTGAAGGACAGGAATGAAGCAGTTGGGTTCCGAACAAAAGTCTGATGCCTTCCTGGTTCCTCGCCAAGCTGCCTTCAAGACAGCACCTTCCAAACCTGAAATCTCTACCATCTAGGAGGACAAGGGCAGTAGGTACATGGGAACACCTCAACCTGGAGGCTCTGCCTCCAAGTCACTCACCACCTGACTTGAAATATATCATGATGGGGAGATGCCAGTGTTGGACAGGGGTGGACACAGTAAGAAGTCTCACAACACCAGGTTAAAGTCCAACAGCTTTATTTGGTAGCACAAGTTTTCGGAGCGCTGCTCCTTCATCAGGTGAGTGGAGAGTTGGGTTCACAAACAGGGCATATATAGACACAGACTCAATTGCAAGGTAATGGTTGGAATGTGAGTCTTAACAGGTAATGAAGTCTTGACAGGTACAGACAATGTGAGTGGAGAGAGGGGTAATCACAGGTTAAAGAGGTGTGAATTGTCTCAAGCCAGGACAGTTAGAAGGATTTGCAAGCCCAGGCCAATGGTGGGAGTTACAAATAGTGTGACATGAACCCAAGATCCTGGTTGAGGCCGTCCTCATGTGTGCGGAACTTGGCTATCAGTTTCTGCTCAGCGACTCTGCGCTGTCGTGTGTCTTGAAGGCCGCCTTGGAGAACACTTACCCGAAGATTGGAGGTCGAATGCCCGTGACTGCTGAAGTGTTCCCCGATAGGAAGAGAACACTCCTACCTGGTGATTGTCGAGCGGTGTTCATTCATCCGTTGTCGTAGCATCTGCATGGTCTCCCCAATGTACCATGCCTCGGGACATCCTTTCCTGCAGCGTATCATTATTTTGTAAATTGAGTTTGTGTCTTTATATGCCCTGTTTGTGAACAGAATTCCCACTTACCTGATGAAGGGGCAGCGCTCCGAAAGCTAGTGGCTTGTGCTACCAAATAAACCTGTTGGACTTTAACCTGGTGTTGTGAGACTTCTTCCTGTGTTTACGCCAGTCCAACGCATTCGTATCAGATAGACAAGGTTGGCCAAGTCGCAAGAGTATGTACCGTGTACCTGGTGGATGGTGTTCTCAAGTGAGATGATGGCATCCGTGTCGATGATCTGGCACGTCTTGCAGAGGTTGCTATGGCAGGGTTGTGTGATGTCGTTAACAGCGACTATTTTAAGATTCAAGATTAAGATTAAGATTTAAGATTCTCAAACCGCAGCGATGGTGAACTCACTTTGCGTTGTCCGCTGCACCTCAGTTTTGTGCAGAATGGGTCTCAGATTAACGTTTCAATTGAGAGACAGCACCTCTGACAATGTAGCACTGCCTTACTACCTGGAACATCAGCCTTGTGTTTTGTGCCCAAGTGTCTGAACTGAGACTCAAACCCACAAAGTTAGGGAGAGGCGTGTGTGCTGCTGACTGGGTGGAAATGGCGGTTGCCTTTGCACCATTTAGCGATAAGATTCATCATTTCTAGCTGTGGCAGCTAGATTGTTACAAGATATTGCTTGGGATGTTTGAGAACCGAGTGATTTTATTGGCAGAATGCTTCAGATCTCTGGTGGATTACAGGCGCTTCCACGGAGCTGTATATGTGGAGGAACATCCTTGGTTTGATCACAGCCTTAGTCCCAAGGTAAGTGATCTTGGCTGCAGTAGAAGTGGAAAGGAGCTCCAACTGACCTGGCCTGGCGTAGGGCAAAGTGACACCGACCGGCTTCACATTCCTGACTTTGGCCTACACGTGTGAGCATTGGGCAAGGACAGGAATAAGCTTTGAAACAGTGCGCTACCTGCTTGAATTGCCCAGTGACTCGTGCCACCTCTGCGTACAGAAAAACATGGGCACTCGGATGAGGTGCTCGATGGGTGGCTTTTATTTATTCGTTCATGGACGTGGATATCGCTGGTGGGCAGTGTTTATTGCCCAACCCTGAGGACAATTGAGAATCAACCACATTGCTGTGGCTCTGGAGTCACATGCAGGCCAGACCAAGTGAGGATGATAGATTTCCTTCCCTCAGGGACACTAGTGAGCCAGTTGGGTTTTTATGACAATTGACAATGGTTTCATGGTCATCAGCAGACTTCTAATTGCAGATTTTTATTGAATTCAAATTTCATCATCTGTCCTGGTGGGATTTGAACCCGGGTCCCCAGAGCATTGTCCTGGGTCTCTGGATCACTAGCCCAGCGACAATACCGGTCTTATTTTAAATGAATTACTGTGGGCGTCTCTGACTCGGCCAGCATTTATTGCCGATCCCTAACTGCCCCTCCGAAATGTGGTGGTGAGCTGCCTTCTTGAACCGCTGCAGGTGGCATGGTGGCACAGTGGTTAGCACTGCTACCTCACGGCAACAGGGACCTGGGTTCGATTCCGGCCTTGGGTCACTGTCTGTGTGGAGTTTGCACAATCTCTCTGTGTCTGTGTGGGTTTCCTCCGGGTGCTCCTGTTTCCTTCCACAGTCCAAAGATGTGCGGGTTAGGTGGATTGACCATGTTAAATTGCCCCCACGTGTCAGTGGGAACAAGAAGGGCAAGTATGTGGGGTTACAGCGATAGGGCCTGGGTGCGATTGTTGTCGGTGCAGGCTCGATGGGCCAAATGGCCTCCTTCTGCACTGTAGATTCTATGATTCTATGTGGTGTAGACACACCCACAGTGCTGTTAGGGAGGGAACCCCAGGATTCTGACTCAGCGACAGTGAAGGAATGACGATATATTTCCAAGTCAAGATGGTGAGTGACTTGGAGGGGAACCTCCAGGTGGTGTTCCCAGGTATCTGCTGCCCTTGTCCTTCTAGATGGCAGTGGTTGTGGGTTTGGAAGGTGCTGCCTAAGGAACCTGAGTGAGTTATCCCTGTCCATCTTATAGATGGTACAGACTGCTGTCACTGTGCATCGGTGTTGGAGGAACACATAGAATCATAGAATCCCTACAGTGCAGAAGGAGGCCATTCGGTCCATCAAGTCTGCATGGATCACAATCCCACCCCAACCCTATGCATTTACCCTGCTAATCCCCCTGACACTAAGGGTCAATTTAGCACGGCCAATCCACCTAACCCGCATATCTTTGGACTGTGGGAGGAAATCGGAGCACCCGGAGGAAACCCACGCAGACATGGAAGAACGTGCAGACTCCACACAGACAGTGACCCAAGGCTGGAATTGAACCTGGGTCCCTGGCGCTGTGAGGCAGCAGTGCTAACCACTGTGCCACCCTGCCACCCCCAAATAATGGGCATCACTGTCAAGGCCAACATTTGTTGCCCATCCCTAATTGCCCCTTGAACTAAGTGCTTCATTTCTGAGGGGCAGTTAAGAGTCAGCCACATTGCTGTGGGTCTGGAGCCACATGTAGGCCAGGCCGGGTCAGGACAGCAGATTTCCTTCCCTAAAGGAAATTAGTGAACCAGATGGGTTTTTACAACAATCGTCTCATGGTCACAATTTAATTCCAGATTTTTAATTGAAGTCAAATTCCAACATCTGCCGTGTTGGGATTCGAACCTGGGCCCCTAGAGCGATGGCCTGGGTCTGTGAACTACTGGCCCAGTGACAATACCACTACAGCGCCACCCCTACACACATATTTGTTTGTTCAACAGAAGAGCTGATGAAAATGAGAGAGAGAACAATTTTCGACTATTATAGTTCCTTGCCCTTTCTTGCGACACCCCAAAGTGCTTTACTGCGAATAAGGTACCTTCAAAGTGTCGTCGCTGTTGTAATGTAGGAATCACAGCAGCCAATTTGCGGATAGCAAGATGTAGCAGCAATGAAGTAAATAATCTCTTTGTAAGTGTTGATCAGGGATACATTTTGGCCTGGTCTCGTGGGAGAACTCCCTTGCCCTCTTCATTGAAGATGAGATGATAAACTCTCCTCCCATGGACAGGCTGCAATTGATTGTAGGAAAATAGAAATCCTGTTCGACAAAGAGGCATCAAAATCTTATAAATTGCCTCTCCAATTCTGGAAAGTGTCACTAATAGTCTATACCACCGCACTGTGTAAGCAGATAGCTGCTGTCAATGTTACTCATTAAGTATTAATATTATGCAGAGTGAGCACCGCATCTCATTAGAGCTCCACCACCCGGGTGTTCCGAGACTGCCAAGCATATGCGCATGAATTTGCATCTCTTAACCAAACGCTCTGTCGAGGATTCTCTCCAGCCAGTCAGCTGCTGGTATTCAAATGAGTCGTAATGGGATTCATGATGAAGGATGGAAGAAACTCGACTATTCCGGGGATTAACTGGGCGGGAATCGGATAGATTCTTTCTCTTTGCATTACGAAATGGATTGAGTAATTTCTCGAGTGCTGAGGATTTAACATTCCAGAACTGATTCACAATCAGACAATGAATAATGCATAAAAATGTCCAATGTTCCAGACACGCTTGAAACATATCAAGGAGATACTTGTGTTTTTTAAGGGCCCCTATTTTAGTTTTGTATTTGCTCTATGTTGCAATATTCAAACTCAACGCCTATCATTATTAACGGCAAATTTATTCTTAAATATTCTGGGCACTGCTTTTTAAGAGGGATAAATTGGAGAGGGAGCAGTGCACATTAACCAGAATAATAGTGGTGACAGAAGGATTAACCTATGAGGCTAACAGGAGACTGCATAGATTTAGGTTGTATTTCCTCTCGTAAAGCAGATTTAGGGGTTGGACAACTGAAGGGTTTTGGGTGGTTATTCATGGGACATGGACGTCATTGGCTGGCCAGCATTTTTGTAAGAGTTTTAACAGCACCAGGTTAAAGTCCAACAGGTTTATCTGTTGGACTTTAACCTGGTGTTGTTAAAACTCTTACTGTGTTTACCCCAGTCCAACGCCGGCATCTCCACATCAGCATTTTTTGTCCATCCCTTGTTGCTCTTGTTTAGAGGCAGTTGAGTGTCAACCACATTGCTGTGGCTCTGGAGTCACATGTAGGCCAGACCGGATAAAGACGGCAGATTTCCTCTTCTAAAGGACACTAATGAACCAGGTGGGTTTTCCCGACAATTGACAATGGTTTCATGGTCATCAGTAGATTCTAAATTCCAGATTTTAAAAAATTGAATTCAAATTCCACCATCTGCCGTGGCGGGATTCGAACCCAGGTCCCGGAACAATAGGTCAATGAAGAGAGACAATTTTCTTTGGTGAGGGTGGGCACAGAATTAATGTAGGCGATGGGTGATGGCGAGAGCCCCGCGTCACCTATTTTTGTGGAAGTGGAAATCAGGCTCCTCACTGGACAGCCGCAGGCCTTGCCTGGGATCAAGGACCCCAGGTGTGGAAGTCCCGCCAACTGAGACGTGCTGGCCAATTAGAGCCCGACAAATCTATATTGCTCAGCAGCGCCACTGGGAGGCATTGGCCGTTGACGATAGTGTAAGACCATAAGATATAAGAACATAAGAACATAAGAAATAGGAGCAGGAGTAGGCCATCTGGCCCTTCGAGCCTGCCCCGCCATTCAACAAGATCATGGCTAATCTGAAGCGAATCAGTTCCACTTACCCGCCTGCTCCCCATATCCCCTAATTCCCTTATCGATCAGAAAACTATCTACCCGTGATTTAAACTGATATAGAAACAGAATTGGCCATTCGGCCCATCAAGTCTTGCCCACCATTCAATCATGGCTGATATGTTTCTCAGCCCGATTCTTCTGCCTTTTCCCCATAACCTTTGATTCCCCTACCAATAGAGGAGGTGATGGCCTAGCGGTATTATCGCTAGACTATTAACTCAGAAACTCAGCTCATGTTCTGGGGACCCTGGCTCGAATCCCGCCATGGCGGGATTTGAATTCAATAAAAAGTATCTGGAATTAAAAATCTACTGATGACCCTGAAATCATTGTCGATTGTCTGAAAAACCCATCTGGTTCCCTAATGGTCTGGTTCACTAAGTGGTTCATTAACGTCCTTTAGGGAAGGAAATTTGTCATCCTTACCTTGTCTGGCCTCCATGTGACTCCAAAGCCAGAGCAACGTGGCCGACTCTCCACTGCCTTCCAAGGGCAACAAGGAATGGGCAATAAATACTGGACAGCCAGTGACGCCCATGTCCCACGAAAGAATTTAAAAAAAATCAAAAACCTATCTATCTCTGTCTTACAAATACTCAATGGTCGAGAATGTAGCCCAATCCATCGCACAAACCAGCCTCCCATCCATTGACTCTGTCTACACTTCCCGCTGCCTCGGCAAAGCAGCCAGCATAATTAAGGACCCCACGCACTCCGGACATTCTCTCTTCCACCTTCTTCCTTCGGGAAAAAGATACAAAAGTACCAACCGACTCAAGAACAGCTTCTTCCCTGCTGCTGTCAGGCTTTTGAATGGACCTACCTTGCATTAAGTTGATCTTTCTCTACACCCTAGCTATGACTGTAACACTACATTCTGCACTCTCTTGTTTCCTTCTCTATGAATGGTATGTTTTGTCTCTATGGCACGCCAAGAAACAATACTTTTCACTGTATGTTAATACATGTGATAATAATAAATCAAATCAAATTAAATCAAATGACCTGGTCTCCACAGCCTGCTGTGGCAATGGATTCTGCAGATTTACCACCTTCTGGCTGAAGAGATTCCTCCTCATTTCAGGTCTCGTACACCTGTCCAAATCCCAGGATCGCTGAGGGATCCAGGCCATGGGTGGGTGAGGGTAGTAGGGGGAACCATGGGACTGAGGGCATCTGCAGCAAGGACAGGGAGTGGCACTCAGCGAGCCACCCCTTCCCAATTCGGGGTCCCCCGAGTAGGCAGACGATGCCTGATGACAAGGGATGTCCCTCGAGCGTGTAAGAAATCCCACGCCCCCTAATCACTACTT
Source organism: Mustelus asterias (assembly GCF_964213995.1). Lineage (NCBI taxonomy): Eukaryota > Metazoa > Chordata > Chondrichthyes > Carcharhiniformes > Triakidae > Mustelus > Mustelus asterias. The sequence goes on from NC_135826.1 coordinate 43,925,448, forward strand.
GACGTGTCCCAGTGAGGACAGGACCGAAAGGCCTGATGAGGTTGGGAGGGGAAGGCCACCCACAAGCCTTCCCACAACAAACACAATCGGAGACGTGGCAGGAATGTGGCAGGGTCGCCACCCCCACGCTCCCGCCCAATTAAATGCCATCAGCCCCCAAATCCGCCATGGATCAGGACATTAAATTTCACTCAAGAGGGCATAACCTTAAAATGTGAGGTAGGTTGGTCAGCGATGATAGAATCCCTACACTGACGAAGGAGGCCATTCGATCCAGTAAGTCTGCACCAACTGTCCAACAGGGCATCTTAGCCAGGTCCAACCTCACCGCCCTATCCCCGTAACCCCACAAGTTTACCACACTAACCTACGCATATTTGGACTCTAAGAGGCAATTTAGCATGGCCAATCCATCTAACCTGCACATCTTTGGAGTGTTGTAGGAAACCGGAGCACCCGGAGGAAACCCACGCAGACACAGGGAGAACGTGCAGACTCCGCACAGACAGTGACCCAAGTCAGGAATTGAACCCAGGTCCCTGGCGCTGTGAGGCAGCAGTGCTAACCACTGTGCCACCGTGTTGCCCCTGGTATCAACATGTCAGGAATGCCTTCTTCATAAAAGTGGACTGCAAATCTGGAACTCCCTCCCCTGAAGAGGCTGCTGAGGCAAGGAGGGTCAATTGAAACTTTCAAAAACTATGATTGTTAGATTTGTGTTAGATAAAGGTGGAATTTGTAGATGGAATTTAACCCTGAAAGGTGTGAGGTGATATACTTTGGAGGGAGTAATTTATCAAGGAAGTATACTGTGAAAGGTCTGACATCAGGAAGTTCTGAAGAACAAAGGGACCTCGATGTGTTTGTCCATAGATCACTGAAGGCAGAAAGGCTGGTGAATAGGGTGGTGAAAAAGGCACACTCGCCTTTATCAATCGGGATATAGATTACAAAAGCAGAGAGGTCATGATGGAGTTGTACAGAACTTTGATGAGGCCACAGAATCATAGAAATCATAGAAACCCTACAGTACAGAAAGAGGCCATTCGGCCCATCGAGTCTGCCCGGACCACAATCCCACCCAGGCCCAACCCCCACATCCCTATATATTTACCCACTAATCCCTCTAACCTGCACATCTCAGGACACTAAGGGCAATTTTTAGCATGGCCAATCAACCTAACCCACACATCTTTGGACTGTGGGAGGAAACCGGAGCACCCGGAGGAAACCCATGCAGACACGAGGAGAATGTGCAAACTCTACACAGACAGTGACCCAAGCTGGGAATCGAACCCAGGTCCCTGGAGCTGTGAAGCAGCAGTACTAACCACTGTGGTACCGTGCCACCCTGTTAGAGTACTGTGTGCAGTTCTGGTTGCCACATTGTCAGAAGTATGTGATCGCACTGGAGCGGGTGCAGAGAAGATTCTCCAGGGTGTTGCCTGGGATTGAACATTTAAGTTATAAGAAGGGGCTGGATAGGCTTGTGTTGTTTTCTCTGGTGTAGAGAAGACTGAGAGACGACCTGATTGAGGTGTTCAAGATTATGAGGGGCATGGACAGGGTGGATAGGGAGCAGCTGTTCCCCTTAGTTGAAGGGTCAGTTACGAGGGGACACAAGTTAAAAGTGAGGAGTGGGAAGTTTAGGGGGATTTGAGGAAAACTTTTTTTTACCCACAGGGCGGTGATGGTCTGGAATGCGCTGCCTGGGAGGGTGGTGGAGGTGGGATGCCTCACATCCTTTAAAATGTACCTGGATGAGTACTTGTCATGCCATAACATTCAAGGCTATGGGCCAAGTGTTGGCAAGTAGGATTAGGTGAGCAGGTCAGGGATGTCATGTGTCGGTGCAGACTCGATGGGCCGAAGGGCCTCTTCTGCACTGTAGTAAGCTGAAATTTGGTGAAAAGTTTTAAAGGTTACACAGCCCAAAGCTTATAAATGAGGTTACAATGCAAATCAGCTATAGTCTAACATATTGGCGAAACATGCTTTGGAGGCTGAATGGTCTCCTGTTCCTCTGAGATATTTTAAAAGAGATGGAACTTGCATTTATTATCCCACTTTTTACAAAAGAGACACTGAGGAGGTAAATAGGATGGATAACCAGATGACAACAGGCCAAGTGTTGCAAAATGGGGTTTGAATAGATTGGTACTTGGTGGGCCGGTGCAGACACGATGGGCCGAAGGGCCTCCTTCTGTGCTGTAAATTTCTATGACTCTATCGTCAAAAGTATAGGTTTTCAGAAGTAACTTAGGGGAGAGAGATGGAGGGAGGTTGAGAAATTTACGGGGGGAATTCCAGAACTTTCCGCCCAAGCAGCTTGAGGGCACAGCCACCAGGACTGAATATCAAGAATGTGTAAGAGGCAATGATTGGAGGAGGACATATCCTGGAGGGTTGGAGGGTTTGGGGAGGTTACGGAAGTAGGGAATATTTGAATGCGAGGATGAGAATCAGAATGTACATGTACTGGGAGAGCTTGATTGGTCATGAGTAACAAAGCACTGACATCCCTCACCTCGACAGGCAGAAGAAATTGGTTTCTCCAATGCAGTGACAGGTCTGCTCCTGAGCTCAACACGGAATGTATTAGATCATCAACAAAGATGATAAAGGAGAGCTAACTCCCTGTGTGAGAACTGTAAGTAGTCTCACAACACCAGGTTAAAGTCCAACAGGTTTATTTGGCAGCACTAGCTTTCAGAGTGTCGCTCCTTCCTCAGGTGAGTGAGGAGTTGTGTTTCACAAACAGGGCATATACAGACACAAACTCAATTTACAAGATAATGGTTGGAATGCGAATCGTTACAGGTAATCAAGTCTTAAAGGTACAGACAATGTACCTTTAAATGGATTTTAGCAAGGCGTTCGATAAGGTCCCCCACGCAAGGCTTCTAGAAAAAGTGAGAGGGCATGGGATCCCAGGGGCTGCTGCCCGCTGGATCCAGAACTGGCTTGCCCAAAGGAGGCAGAGAGTGTGTATAGATGGGTCATTTTCTAATTGGAGGTCGGTCACCAGTGGTGTGCCCCAGGGATCTGTTCTGGGACCCTTGTTGTTTGTCATTTTCATAAATGACCTGGATGAGGGAGCGGAGGGATGGGTTGGTAAGTTTGCCGATGACACAAAGGTTGGTGGGGTTGTGGATAGTCTGGAGGGATGCCAGAAGTTACAGAGGGACATAGATAGGATGCAAGGCTGGGCGGAGAAGTGGCAGATGGACTTCAACCCAGATAAATGCGTCGTGGTCCATGTTGGTAGGACAAATGGGATGAAGGAGTACAATATGAAGGGAAAGACTCTTAGTACGGTAGAGGATCAGAAGGACCATGGGGTCCGGGTCCATAGGACTCTGAAATCGGCCCTGCAGGTGGAGGAGGTGGTTAAGAAGGCGTATTGTGTGCTGGCCTTTATCAATCGAGGGATTGAGTTTAGGAGTCTGGGGATAATGATGCAGCTATATAAGACCCTCGTCAGACCCCACTTGGAGTACTGTGCTCAGTTCTGGTCACCTCATTACAGGAAGGATGTGGAAAAGATTGAAAGGGTGCAGAGGAGATTTACAAGGCTGTTGCCTGGATTGAGTGGCATGCCTCATGAGGATAGGCTGAGGGAGCTCGGTCTTTTCTCCTTGGAGAGACGAAGGATGAGAGGAGACCTAATAGAGGTATATAAGATGTTGAGAGGCATAGATCGGGTGGACTCTCAGAGGCTTTTTCCCAGGGCGGAAATGTCTGCTACGAGAGGACACAGGTTTAAGGTGCTGGGGGGTAGGTACAGGGAAGATGTTAGGGGTAAGTTTTTCACACAGAGGGTGGTGGGCGAGTGGAATCGGCTGCCGTCAGGGGTGGTGGAGGCGAACTCAATAGGGTCTTTTAAGAGACTCCTGGATGAGTACATGGAGCTTAATAGGATGGAGGGTTATAGGTAGGTCTAGAAGGTAGGGATGTGTTCAGCACAACTTGTGGGGCCGAAGGGCCTGTTTGTGCTGTAGCTTTTCTATGTTTCTATGTTTCTAATGTGAGTGGAGAGAGCATTAAGCACAGGTTAAAGAGATGTATATTGTCTCCAGACAGGACAGTTAGTGAGATTTTGCAGGCCCAGGCAAGTCGTGGGGGTTACAGATAGTGTGACATGAACCCAAGATCCCGGTTTAGGCCGTCCTCATGTGTGCGGAACTTGGCTATTAGTTTCTGCTCAGCGCTTCTGCGCTGTCGCGTGTCATGAAGGCCGCCTTGGAGAACGCTTACCTGAAGATCAGAGGCTGAATGCCCTTGACTGCTGAAGTGTTCCCCGACTTGGATGAATGAACACCGCTCGACAATCACCAGGCAGGCGTGTTCTCCTCCTGAGAGCAACAGGGGACGGGGAATCAGCTTTCACTAGGATGAGGGGGAGGAAATTCAGCCAAAATTCTCACTTATTGTGTCATCTTGTGATGCCTGATGTCAGCTGTGTGTGAGAATGAGTGTGAGAGTGTGTATGTGTGATTGAGTGTGTGTGTGTGCATGTGACTGAATGTGTGTATGTGTTTGTGTGTGTGTGTGTCCATGTGTTTGCTTGTTTTTGCAGGCATGTGGAGTGTATGTGTGAGTGAGTGTGAATGTGACTGTGTGAGTGTGTGAATGTGTGTGTGTGTATGTGTGAGTGAGTGTATACGTAAGTGTGTTTGCATGTGTAAGTGCATGTTTGTATGTGTGAGTGAGTGTGTACTTCAGTGTGTTTGCGTGCGTAACAGCGTGTGTGTGTGAGTGTGAGTGCATGCATGCTTGTGTGTGTGTGAGTGTGAGTGCGTGCATGTTTGTGTGTGAGTGAGTACATGCATGTTTGTGTGTGTGTGTGAGTGCATGCATGTTTGTGTGAGTGTGAGTGTTTGTGAGTGTGAGTACGTGCATGTTTGTGTGTGTGAGTGTTTGTGAGTGTGAGTGCGTGCATGTTTGCGTGTGTGTGTGTGTGTGAGTGTGAGTACGTGCATGTTTGCGTGTGTGTGAGTGTGAGTACGTGCATGTTTGCGTGTGAGTGTTTGTGAGTGTGAGTACGTGCATGTTTGTGTGTGTGTGTGTGTGAGTGTGTGCATGTTTGTGTGTGTGTGAGTGAGTGTGAGTGCGTGCATGTTTGTGTGTGTGTGTGAGTGCGTGCATGTTTGTGTGAGTGCGTGCATGTTTGTGTGTGTGCGTGTGTGAGTGCGTGCATGTTTGTGTGTGTGTGTGTGTGTGTGTGTGAGTGTGAGTGCATGCACCCACTCACTCCTCCAACCACTGTCTGTCCCGTCTGTGATGTGCATTGGTCTCCTCACTTACCTGAGAACGTCACAATGGAAACAAGTCATCCTTGACCCCGAGTAACTGCCCAAGAAGGAGAAGAATTGTTCCCATATCCCCAGGGCTACAAGTCCCCTAACATTACCACCAAGCCCCCAGCTGCCTATCGATCGCTCCTGACAGGCAGCGGCAGCTAGATACAGTCTCAAAGCAGCCTTCAAAAGGAAATTGGATAAATAATAGGTGAAGAAAAGTTGCAGAGACATGGGGAAAAGCAAGGGTGAGGGATTAATAAGATTGGTCTTTGAAAACGCTACTGGAGGAATTTAAATTCAATTAAAATAAGTCTGTAATTGTAAAGCTCGCCTCAGCAATGGTGACCTTGAACTATCATTGATTTTTTTGTTGTGTAAACCATCTGGTTCACTAATGCCCTTTAGAGAAGGAAATCTGCCGTCCTTACCCAGCCTGGCCTGCATGTGACTCCAGAGTCACAGCAATGTGGTTGACTCTTAACTGCCCTCTGAAAGAGATGAGCGAGACACCTTAAGGCAATTAGGGATGGACAACAAGTGCTGGCCTTGCTAGTGACGCCTATTTCATAAAAGAAAAAAGAAAAATAAATCTGTAACAATTTTTTGTGTTAAAAAATAGATTTCCCTCACGTTGTCTCAAGTTCTCTAGCCAATCACTTCCAATCTGTGCCCTCGGGATTATCAATCCTTCAACCTTGAAGAACCATCCGGACTCAAAAGGTTAACTCTGTTTCTCTCTCCGCAGGTGCTGCCAGACCTGCTGAGTTTTTCCAGCATTTTCTGTTTTCACTTCAACAATTGGAAACAGTTTCTCTCTACGTCTTTATATTAAATGTCCTTTTAGCTTCTCTGGAGAACATCCTCAACATTTCCTGTCTATCCACGTAACCCTTTTCCCTTCTCCCTTGATCCATTCCAGTAAGTCCCTTCTGTACTGTCTCCAAAGCCATCATTACCTTTCGAATGTGCGGTGTCCGTTAACACAAGCGCTTTTCTCATTGTCTATCTAACCGTTTCAGCTTGAGACACCACACAGAAATGATTCGAAGACCAGAAGGCCTTTAACACTGCTGCCTCACAGCACCAGGGACCCGGGTTCAATTCCGGCCTTGGGTCACTATCTTTGTGGAGATTGCACATTCTTCCTGTGTCTCCATCTGTTTCCTCCGGGTGCTCCAGTTTCCTCTCACACTCCAAAGATGTGCAGTTTGGGTGGATTGGCCATGCTAAATTGTTCCTTAATGTCCCAAGATGTGCAGGTCAGACAGATTGGCCATGCTAAATTGCCCCTTAGTGTCCAAAGATGTGTAGGTTAGGTGGATTGGCCATGCTAAATTGCCTCTTACTGTCCAAAGATTTGTAGGTTAGGTGAATTGGCTACGCTAAATTGCCCCTTAGTGTCCAGAGATGTGTAGGTTAGGTGGATTAGCCGAGGTAAACACACAGGGTTATGGGGTTAACTGTGGGGCGGCGGGGTGGGGGGGGGGGGGGGGGGGGGGTCTGGGTGAGATGCTCTTTCAGAGAGTCGATGCAGACTCGATGGGCTGAATGGCCTCCTTCTGCACTGTCGAGTTTCGATGGTTCGGGGTTAGTTAACTAGAGAGGGGAAGCTTGTTGACAAGGCAATAACATGTGAAAGATTAGTTTTCAAATTTCACAGCATTGTCTCAGGGGAATATCACCATTTAGCACTTGGTGAAATGAAACACAAGTAATTGTGTGTCATACACGAGGGTCTGGAGCTTAATCATTAATGACTGTAAATGGAAGGAATAAGTGTGACTCATTTGTTTGAACTGTAATCTGTTTTGTCTCAGTCAATCTCTCGTGTCCTGGCACCATTCACTCATCTATTGATTTGTTTCTGATGTTTAAACCTTCCACTCTTTTCACTGGGCGTTATTTACTCCGACTGTATTTCAAATTGTATAAAGTTTATTAAAGTTTACTTATTTATGAGTCACAAGTAGGCTAACATTAACACTGCAATGAAGTTACTGTGAAAATCCCCTAATCGCCACACTCCGGCGCCTATTCGGGTACACTGAGGGAGAATTTAGCACGGCCAAACAGCACGTCTTTCAGACTGCAAGAGGAAACCAGAGCACCCGGAGGAAACCCACGCAGACACGGGGAGAATGTGCAGACTCCACACAGACAGTGACCCAAACCAGGAATCGAACCCGGGTCCCTGGCGCTGGGAAGCAGCAGTGCTAACCACAATTCTCATGTAATCTCATCCTTGCTTTCAAATCCCTTCATAGTCTCACTCCTTCCGATTGGTATCATCTACCTATAACCCTCTGAGATCTCTGTGCTCCTCTATTTCTGCTCTCTTGCAGATCCTCCAATCTCGCCCGACTAACAATCGTTGTGCTTTCAGTTGTCGAAGGCCCTCAACGATTCCCTCGATTGCTCCACCTCTATGCCTTTTTCCTCCTTTAAGGTGCTCTTCAAAATCTTTGACAAGATTTTTGTTGGCAGTCCAATCTCCCCAGTCCAAAGATGTGTGGGTTATGTTGATTGGCCATGGTTAATTGCCCCTTAGTGACAGGGGGACTAGCAGGGTAAATACGTGGGGCTATGCAGATAGGGGCTAGGTAGGATTAATGACTGTAAATGGAAGGAATAAGTGTGACCGGGGTGGGGGTAGGGGGGTGGGTCTGGGTGAGATGCTCTTTTGGAGAGTCGGTGCAGACTCGATGGGTTGAATAGCCTCCTTTTGCACTGTAGTGATTCTATGATTCTATGATCTCACTTGCTGTCAAATTCTAAAGTTTAAAAGTTTAAAGTTTATTTATTAGTATCACAAGTAGACTAACAGTAACACTGCAATGAAGTTATTGTGAAAATCCCCTAGTTGCCACTCTCCGGCACCTGTTCGGGTACACTGTGGGAGAATTTAGCATGGCCAATGCACCTAACCAGCATGTCTTATTTGAGATACGTGTGATAACCCCCAGGACCCACATTGACCTCCTGGTGGGACCTGTGTGAGAAAATAGAATATAAATAAAGGGTTAACTCAGAAAATATGGCTTAGCATGACTTAGAACATAGAACATAGAACATTACAGCAGAGTACAGGTCCTTCGGCCCTCGATGTTGCGCCGACCAGTGAAACCAATCTAAAGCCCATCTAATCTACACTATTCCAATATCATCCATATGTTTATCCAATAACCATTTGAATGCTCTTAATGTTGACGAGTCCACTACTTGACAGGGGTTAGAGAGGATAGCATGACTCGAATAAAATGAAGACATATAAAGAAAGGAATGTTCTCGGGTGAGAAAGCTAAAACCACATATGTGATTTAATTATGGGTGTAATTGTATTCTGGTAAAGACCTATCGGTAAACAAGGTAGGAAATCCATTGTACTAAGGAATGTGATGGGATCTGTAGAGAATTGAATACACTCGTATGATTTGATCGGTATAAAAGGTGGCTGATGGGTGATTAGATCTGTACAGAATTAAATATACTCATATGATCTATATAAAAGATGGATGTGACGGAACAATTGGGAGTGGATCCTTCTGATCACCCCCAATGGCCATCGTAAGCGCAAAATAAAGTAATATTGTGTGGACTTGCTGTGATGGAGGTTGTTCTTTAAAATTTTCTTTAACACGTGGAATATAAGTTCCCGTGCTGATAGATAACTGCCTAACCAGGTGGAACTTGTATCTTGAGCCCTTGTTAAGGCAGACCCCTGTGTGGGTCCAGTGCTCTATTGTCTTGGATGGGACCTTTGTACATGTAGCACCGGGTTTGTGGTTTAACTTTTACTTTGATGAATAAAACATCAATCCTTTCCAGTTGGCTTCCTGAGTTACTACAATATGCTTCTGTGAAGTGCCTTGGGGGGCGTTTGATGTTAAAGGCACCAAATCAATGCAATTTTGTAGTTGTTGCATCCTGTCAACCTCTCTTGCAGTATTTGTATATGATCTCCGTCCAGTTTTGCTGTGGTAAATATTGATCTTGCAGTGTCTATTGTGATTGCAATGGGGCCTCAGACTAAGGTTGGGCTAGTGCAGAGAGGCTTAATCTATGAGTTTTGATTATTTAAGTTAAAGTTTATTTATTAGTATCACAAGTAGACTTACGTCAACACTGCAATGAAGTTACTGTGAAAATCCCCGAGTCGCCACACTCCGGCGCCTGTTCGGGTACACTGAGGGAGAATTTAGCACGGCCAATGCACCTAACCGGCATGTAGTTCGGACTGTGGGAGGAAACACGAGCACCCGAAGGAAACCCACGCAGACACGGGGAGAACATGCAAACTCCACTTGGGCAGTGACCCGAGCCAGAAATTGAACCCGGGTCCCTGGCGCTGTGAGGCAGCAGCGCTAACCACTGTGCCACCGTGCCGTCTATGAACCAGATTCTTGGTGCATTAAAAAACTAGATAGATTGGGAGGGTTGATGGGTGGGGTGGGGGGAGATGGGAGAGAAAGAGCATAGTCTGACTCAACACAGTTTACACGTTGGTTAATTAGTCTTTGCTGGAAGTGAAGCATTGCGGTTACTGACAGTGCACAGGAATGGCGCGGGACTGGGGAACATGCAGGCAGGCAGCACCTAATGATGCATGATTTCAGAAAACCGCTGTGTGCTCATTGATCAATGGTGATGCCGGTCAGAGAGTCAGCAATTAAAAAGGGGAGAAGGACTTGCATTTTTTATGTAATTGGCGAAAGAGGCAGAGGTGAGATATTAGGAGAACCTTATTTAACTCACGGACTTGTTATGATGTGGATTCACTGCTTGAAAGGGTGGTGAGATTTCAAAACAAGGCTGAGGATTTTTTAATTGAAGTTAAAGAAACCTATCACAGCAGGCACCAAAATAGCTTGGATTTTGCCGACTATCTGATGGCCACACTCATTAATTATTGTCCTGTTGCAGATAGTGAGGAAGCAAGACTTAACTTGACAGCTGTTCTGTGGAACACATAGAATCCCGACAGTGCAGGAGGAGGCCATTCAGCCCCTTGAGTCTGCACCATAACCCCACGTTTTTACCATGGCCAATCAACCTAATCTGCACATCTTTGAACTGTGGGAGGAATCCAGATCACCAGGAGGAAACCCACGCAGGCACGGGGAGAAGGGACAAACTCCACACAAGCAGTCCACCCGAGGCTGGATTCGAACCCGGGTCCCTGGCGCTGTGTGGCAGCAGTGGTAACCACTGTGCCGCCGAGTCGCCTCATAAGGCAAAGGAAAGATGTGTATTTATATAGAATGGCACGGCGGCACAGTGGTTAGCACTGCTGCCTCATAGCGCCAGGGACCTGGGTCTGATTCCCGGCTTTGGTCACTGTCTGTGTGGAGTTTGCACATTCTCCCCGTGTCTGCGTGGGTTTCCTCCGGGTGCTCCGGTTTCCTCCCACAGTCCAAAGACGTGCGGGTTAGGTGGATTGGCCATGCTAAATTGTCCCTTAGTGTCAGGGGGACTAAGTGGGATAAATGCATGGGGTTATGGGGATAGGGCCTGGGTGGGATTGTGGTCGGTGCAGACTTGATGGGCCAAATGGCCTCCTTGGTATCCAAAAATGTGCAGGTCAGATGGATTGGTCATGCTGAATTCCAAAAGGCCTTTGACAAGGTGCCTCACGGGAGACTGCTGAGTAAAATAAGGGCCCATGGTATTCGAGGCAAGGTACTAACATGGATTGACGATTGGCTGTCAGACAGAAGGCAGAGAGTTGGGATAAAAGGTTCTTTCTCAGAATGGCAAACGGTGACAAGTGGTGTCCCGCAGGGTTCAGTGTTGGGGCCACAGCTGTTCTCTTTATATATTAACGATCTAGATGACGGGACTGGGAGCATTCTGGCCAAGTTTGCCGATGATACAAAGATAGGTGGAGGGGCAGGTAGTATTGAGGAGGTGGGGAGGCTGCAGAAAGATTTAGACAGTTTAGGAGAGTGGTCCAAGAAGTGGCTGATGAAATTCAACGTGGGCAAGTGCGAGGTCGTACACTTTGGAAAAAAGAATAGAGGCATGGACTATTTTCTAAACGGTGACAAAATTCATAATGCTAAAGTGCAAAGGGACTTGGGAGTCCTAGTCCAGGATTCTCTAAAGGTAAACTTGCAGGTTGAGTCCGTAATTAAGAAAGCAAATGTAGTGTTGTCATTTATCTCAAGAGGCTTGGAATACAAAAGCAGGGATGTACTTCTGAGGCTTTATAAAGCACTGGTTAGGCCCCACTTGGAGTACTGTGAGCAATTTTGGGCCCCACACCTCAGGAAGGACATACTGGCACTGGAACGGGTCCAGCGGAGATTCACACGGATGATCCCAGGAATGGTAGGCCTGACATACGATGAACGTCTGAGGAACGTGGGATTATATTCATTGGAGTTTAGGAGGTTGAGGGGAGATCTGATAGAAACTTACAAGATAATGAACGGCTTAGATAGGATGGACGTAGGGAAGTTGTTTCCATTAACAGGGGAGACTAGGACGCGGGGGCACAGCCTTAGAATAAAAGGGAGTCACTTTAGAACAGAGATGAGGAGGAATTTCTTCAGCCAGAGGGTGGTGGGTCTGTGGAATTCATTGCCACAGAGGGCTGTGGAGGCCGAGACGTTGAGCGTCTTCAAGACAGAAATTGATAAATTCTTGATTTCTCGAGGAATTAAGGGCTATGGGGAGAGAGCGGGTAAATGGAGTTGAAATCAACCATGATTGAATGGTGGAGTGGACTCGATGGGCCGAATGGCCTTACTTCCGCTCCTATGTCTTATGGTCTTATGGTCTTATGAATTGCCTCTTAGTGTCATGGAGATTAGCAGGATAAATATATGAGGTTACAGGGCCAGGGTCTGGGTGGGATCGTTTTCGGTGCCCATTTGGCCATTCAGAGATGATTTACCAATTAATCAGCACCCTTTCCTACTGTAGTAGAAAATGTCGAGCTTGTTTGAAATTGGATACTCTTGCACTTGTCCTGATGAGTACAAGTTGAGAAACTTCAGCAACATGTCTCTCTTTTCAGCAATATCCAACGTAATTGAAAAACCTTTGTCGGAGCTCAGAATCATTGGCTGGAATTTTCCAGCTGTTCATGCCTGGATAATCTTTCAGTCCTGCTGACAGCGCACCCACTGCCGCGGATTTCCCGGGAAACCCTTTTGACAATGGCGGGACCAGAAGATCCTGTCTCCAGCCAACGGTGGGCCACATCTGCTGCCGCAACACATGCGGCGGAGGGCATGGAAAATCCCACCCATAATCTCTGCCCAACGTTTAGCAGGTAAAACAAGCTATAAGACCGTAAGACATAGGAGCAGAATTAGGCCACTCGGCCCATCGAGTCTGCTCCGCCATTCAATCATGGCTGATTTTTTTCTCATCCCCATTCTCCTGCCTTTTCCCCATAACCCCTGATCCCCTTATTAATCAACAACCTATCTATCTCTGTCTTAAAGACACTCAATGACCTGGCCTCCACAGCCTTCTGCGGCAAACACTAGATGCTGTAACGCACCAGACATTTTTCTCATGACTGAGGTAAAATAAAAATGTAGCATTGTGAATCATCAACAAAAAAAAGTTAAAAGTTAATTTATTAGAGTCACGAATAGGCTTACATTGACACTGCAATGAAGTTACTGTGAAAATCCCCTGGTCGCCACACTCCGGTGCCTGTTGGGGTACACTGAGGGAGAATTTAGCACGGCCAATCCGCCTAACCTGCACATCTTTTGGACTGTGGGAGGAAACCGGAGCACCCGGAGTAAACCCACACAGGTACGGGGAGAACGTGCAGACTCCGCACAGACAGTGACCCAAGTCGGGAATCGAACCCAGGTCCCTGACGCTGTGGGGCAGCAGTGCTAACCACAAATCAGTGAAAAAAAAAATATTTTTAATCATAAGCATGGAAGTAAATGTCTCCCTCATGTTGTAGAGGACAAATCTTTCCCTGCTTTCTCTTTCCTCAATGAACACACACAAACAGTTAAAAGCTTAGCGGTTCAGTTCATTTTGGGCAGGTTTCTGTCCTGTTTGTATCCATCAATCACACACAAAGCCTCTGTGTCATCCCGTGAACACAAGTGTGATCTCAACGCAATGGTTCACAACGCACTGACTACAGCGTGTCACTGATCCTGGCTGCTATGTGATCTTTATTTGGTCAATGTCTGAGCTAAAGGCACCAAGTGTTCAGCCCTTGTTCTAAACGACTAACTGATGAAAGAAAGACACACTTGCATTGATATAGCATCTTTCCAATACTCAGGACATCCTCACACTAGTCATAGAATTAGAATCATAGAACCCTACACATCTTTCCATTCTCTCTATGAGCTGTTATGGGGGGCGATGGTCTAGTGGTATTATCGCTAGGCTATTAATTTAGAAACTTAGCTAATGTTCTGGGGACCCGGATTTGAATCCTGCCACGGCAGATGGTGGAATTTGAATTCAATATAAAAAAAAATCTGGAATTAAGAATCTACTGATGATCATGAAACCATTGTCGATTGTCAAAAAAACCCATCTGGTTCACTGATGTCCTTTAGGGAAAGAAATCTGCCATCCTTACCTGGTCTGGCCTACATGTGACTGACTCTCAACTGTCTCCAAGGGAAACTAGGGATGGGCAGCAAATGCTGGCCAGCCAGTGACACCCATGTCCCATGAACAAATAAAAATAAATCTCTCTCAAAGTGTGGATTCCAAACTGTAGATGCTGACTCCGGATGTGGGTGTACCAGCTGCTTATAGAGTTTAAGATAAACCCTGACTTCCTAACTCGTGGGCAAAGGTGTGCTGAGTAGAATCATACAATCCCTACAGTGCAGAAGGAGGCCATTCGGCCCATCGAGTCTGCACCGACCACAATCCCACCTCAGCCCTATCCCCATAACCCCATGCATTTATCCCACCTAATCCCCCTGACACTAAGGGGCAATTTAGCATGGCCGATCCACCTAACCCGCACATCTTTGGACTACGGAAGGAAACTGGAGCACCCGGAGGAAACCCACGCAGACACGGGGAGAATGTGCAAACTCCACACAGACAGTGACCCAAGCCGGGAATTGAACCTGAGTCCCTGCCGCTGTGAGGCAGCAGTGCTAACCCACTGTGCCACCATGCTGCCCCACATCATCTTGCAACTAATGAGGTTCCGTTTATGAAGTGTAGTCACCGCTGCGATGTTGGAAATAAGACAGCGTATTTGCAGACAAACTCCTGATCAGTGATGGGATAGCGAATGGATCGTCTGTCTTTGTACTGTTTATAGAAGCACAAACAGTGTCCAGGACATCGGGGAAATCTCCCCGCTCTTCTTAGAAATTGTGAAGGTGGAATTCTCTTTACTCCCACCCAAGAGAAATACAACAGCTCTGACAGTGCAGCACTCCCTCGGTACAGCGCCGGGTGTGTCCTGCATAATCACAATTGAGGCTTTGCCCTCAACATCCCTGGACTAGACGGGGGTGGGTTTGGGGGTGGAGGGGTGGTGGTGGGGGGGGGGGGGGGGGGGGGTGGGCAGTGGGCTGGGGGAAGAATTAACCGGGATTCTTCATTTTGACTACATTGTGGCGACGCTAGCTGGGAAATTTGGAATGTGAATGGGGAGGGGGGAGGGAGGAGGGAAGGGGGAGGGGAGAGAGGAGAATTGGGCCTGGTTGCTGTGATGCCCTCCACAGTGGAATAGCCAGCTATCACCCTGGGGCACTCCTGCGAGAGCGGCCACTTAGGCAGCGGAGACCCCGACCGACAGGTTATCCCCCCGAGGAGAGATGACATTTTCAGGAGAGGGAAGCTGGAAGGACGGATCACGTTGATGGTTTTGTGGTGTTGCTCGGGCGGAGAGGATACGTTGGAACGTGTCGGGGATAAACGCTCCTCCCAGCTGGGAAAGCCTTTGGTGTCCCTCCAACAATACCCCCACGGTGGCACGCCTTGGGCTTAGAGGCCAAGGCAGACTCAGAACAACCTGGGTTGACCAAATGGCTGCTTAACCTCCCAACAATGTCCGTCAGAATCGCACCATCATTCATAAACAGCCAGAGTGGACAGCATCAGCTGGACTGTACATATAGAACATTTTATTTTACATGGCGTTTTAAACAGTCACCCTCAATATTTATTAGATTTCAGCGGGTGTTCATTCTGTTTTACACACGGAATATATACACCAAGCATTACAGAAATCCAGTCAACCTTCATTTACAATTGCAGAATAACCGGATCTGTGCGATACCCTGCGAGACCCTCACTTAATAAAATAAAGATTTGCATTTATATAGCGCCTTTCATGACCTCAGAATGCCCCAAAGCACCATGCAGCCGGTGAAACACTTCTGAGGTTGTAATAAAAGAAACGCAGCAGCCAATTTGCGCGCAGCAAACTCCCACAAGGATGATCTATTCCTGTGATATTGATTGAGGGATCATTATTGGCCAGGACACCGCAAACAACCACTAGGAAGAAAAACTAGAACCAGAGGGACGATCAGGCTAAAGGGACGATCCTTTAAAACAGAGATGAGGAGGAATTTCTTCAGCCAGAGAGTGGTGAATCTGTGGAACTCTTTGCCGCAGAAGGCTGTGAAGGCCAGGTTATTTAAGACAGAGATAGATAAGTTCTTGATTAATAAGGGGATCAGGGGTTATGGGGAAAAGGCAGGAGAATGGGGATGAGAAAAATATCAGCCATGACTGAGTGGCAGCGCAGACTCGATGGTCCGAGTGGCCTCATTCTGCTCCTATGTCTTATGGTCTAACTCCCCCTCTCCTACGTCACAACTAACGCAAAATACCTCTTGCACATCTTCCTGTTTAATGGGAGTGTCCAGCAACCCCCCCCCCCACCCCTTCACCGCAGCTGGTTTTCCCAGGGTGGAGAGACGGGTCGCCAATGCCGACAGGTTTCTCTGCGGCGCTGTGGGTGAGCAACGCAGATGGCCACGGCCTACGGCAGGACTGGAAGATCCATCCAGCAGTCAATGGCGGGCCACCTCTGGAAAACCTGCCCCGGGGGGTCATGGCGGAAGATTCCGGCCAACATCTGTTTCCGAAAGATTCCTCGAGTCCTGCGGCGGGAGGTATCAGCCTAGACTTCTGTGCTTAATTCTCCAGAGTGGGACTTGAACCTGCAGCCTTTTGGGGTGAGTGTACGACCCTGAGCGGACACTTGAATGAAGCCAGATTTGATGCAGTCATCTAAGAGCCACATACATCTGGAAATTATTGAAGTCCAATTCAAAACTAGCCAGGCCTTCCACCTAACATCGACTGTTGTTGGCACCATGGTGTGGTCACTTTCTCTCTTCCCCAAGACTAACTTGCTTGTGTTGAGGTGAAGGTTTCCACCCAGACCCCGTTCAACACTTTAAAATGTCACTGTGGCCACCATCTTACGATCTCGTCCACCCATCAATTGGTGTGGTAAGATTGCGTGCTAAGCGAGAAAGTTGGTTTAGTGTACGTTTTGAATGGCTGTAAATTGGGAGAGGGGAGTGTGCAGCGGGACCTGGGTGTCCTTGTGCTCCAGTTGCTGAAGGTAAGCATGCAGGTGCGGCAGGAAGTAAAGAAGGCAGATGGTATGTTGGCCTTCATTGCGAGAGGTTTCGAGTACAGGAGCAGGGATGTGTTGTTGCAATTATACAGGGCCTTGGTGAGGCCACACCGAGAGTATTGTGCAGCTTTAGTCACCTTTTCTGAGGAAGGATGTTCTTGCTCTCGAGGGAGTGCAGCGAAGGTTTACCAGGCTGATTCTGGGGATGGTGGGACTGATGTATGAGGAGAGATTGACTGGGTTAGGATTGTTTTCGCTGGGGTTCAGACAAATGAGGGGGGGGGGGATCTCATAGAGACTTATAAAATTCTAACAGGACTGGACAGGGTAGATGCAGGGAGGATATTCCAGTTGGTTCACAATCTGAGGATTTGTGGTAGGCCATTTAGGACAGAGATGAGGAGACATTTCTTCACCCAAAGAGTGGTGAGTCTGTGGAATTCATTACCACAGGAAGTAGTTGATGCCAAAACATTGAATGTATTCCAGAGGCGGCTGGATATAGCACTTGGGGCCAATGGGATCAAAGGTTATAGGAAGAAAACAGGATTAGGCTATTGAGTTGGACGATCAGCCACGATTGTGATGAATGGTGGGACAGGCTCGAAGGGCCGAATGGCCTCCCCCTGCTCCTACCTTCTATGTTTCTATGTTTTCGTGCCCCACGCAAATGTACCCGGCAACGTTTTGCAATGACATTAAAGCATTTCCGCACGATCGTTCACAGATTCATCAACACATCATCTTGCCGGTTGGACCTCACGCTGATGAGAATCTCTGCTGTTCTCCACCAGCGATGGTTTTGCCGGAGGGATCAAGGACCATTGAGGCCCTGGGATAGTCAGGGGCATGGCCAAACACTGCCAACTGGACAGCCACTGCCCGCTCGGCACCATAACTGTGCCGGGACAGTGCCAAGGGGGTAGTCCCTGATTACGGGTGGGGCTATGACAGGGTGAGGCAAGGGGAGGATCTCTGCGGGGATGGGGAGGTGTGATCAGCAGACCAGGAATGTGCGCAGCGGCAGGGGGAGGAGGGGGGGGCAGCTCTGCGCGGGGTGGGGTGGTGATAAGCAGACTGGGAGTGTGTGCACTGGGGCGGGGGTGATCGGCGATGGGGGGTGCTGATTGGCAGAAAGGGGGCTTGTGCAGAGGGGGTTACAGAATCGGTCGTGACTGGGGGCTCATCGGGAGGGTCCCAAAGCCCCGATGTTGTGTTGCCAAGGGCGTGGATTGGGGATTGGCTATCTAACAGGAAGCAGAGAGTTGGGATAAATGGGTGCTTTTCTGGTTGGCAGTTGGTGACCAGTGGCGTGCCGCAGGGATCGGTGCTGGGGCCTCAATTGTTTACCATTTACATAGATGATCTGGAGGAGGGGACTGAATGTAGGGTATTCAAGTTTGCTGATGACACGAAGTTGAGTGGGAAAGCGAATTGCGTGGAGGACGCGGAAAGTCTGCAGAGAGATTTGGATAGGCTGAGCGAGTGGGCGAAGATCTGGCAGATGGAATATAACGTTAGCAAATGTGAGGTTATCCACTTTAGAAGAAATAATAGTAAATTGGAATATTATTTAAATGGAGAAAAATTACATCATGCGACTGTGCAGAGGGACCTGGGGGTCCTTGTGCACGAATCGCAAAAACTCAGTCTGCAGGTGCAGCAGGTGATCAAGAAGGCGAATGGAATGTTGGCCTTTATCGCGAGGGGGATAGAATATAAAAGCAGGGAGATCTTGCTGCAACTGTACAAGGCACTGGTGAGGCCACAACCGGAGTACTGTGTGCAGTTTTGGTCCCCTTATTTGCGAAAGGATATATTGGCCTTGGAGGGAGTGCAGAGAAGGTTCACCAGGTTGATACCGGAGATGAGGGGTGTAGCTTATGAGGAGAGATTAAACAGATTGGGTCTGTACTCGTTGGAGTTTAGAAGGATGAGGGGTGATCTTATAGAGACATATAAGATAATGAAGGGGCTGGATAGGGTAGAGGTGGAGAGATTCTTTCCACTTAGAAGGGAAACCAGAACTAGAGGGCACAGCCTCAAAATAAGGGGGGGCCGGTTCAGAACAGAGTTGAGGGGGAACTTCTTCTCTCAGAGGGTAGTGAATCTCTGGAATTCTCTGCCCATTGAAGTGGTGGAGGCTTCCTCGTTGATTTAAAATCACAGGGTAGATAGTTTTCTGATCGATAAGGGAATTAGGGGTTATGGGGAGCAGGCGGGTAAGTGGAACTGATTCGCTTCAGATCAGCCATGATCTTGTTGAATGGTGGGGCAGGCTCGAAGGGCCAGATGGCCTACTCCTGCTCCTATTTTCTTATGTTCTTATGTTCAAGGGGAGGGGTGGTTACACTGCCACCGATGATGGTGGGGGATGGAGGAGGGGAGTGATGTCCGTGTGGTGTTGGGTGCTAGTGGGGATGGGGGGTTGGCAGGTGGGCCGGACAGTCTGTCACCGGCTACACTGGCGAGCTAAGGCCCCTCCCCCCAACTGTTGTGAATCAGAGTTCTGTCCAAAACAGTGACAATGACATAAGGTTTGCACCATTGCACTCACCCTAAAACCAGGTTTGAAACACATCCGCTATCTTGCCTCGTTCACAGAATTCTTTTCTGAAGGTCATGGCCTGTGACCTCTCTCTCCTTGACCTCTCGCCACGGTACAACAAACAACTGACCAACATCTGAAGGGCCAGGTGGTCTGAACGCCAGTTACAGCCTCAGTGACGGTGACCTTATTGTCCTTTCTCTCATCCCATTGGACGAAGACCCAGTGTCAATACGTATTTCCCCAGACAAAAATTAATCATTCTGTAAACAGTGTCTACTTGAAGAATCAGCTGCCTGTTTGTCAATTAACATTTTGCCATGTTATTAAAAATTTTTAACATGTGGCCTTGGTGAGGCCACATCTCGAATATTTGTGTGCAGTTTTGGTCTCCTTTTCTGAGGAAGGATGTTCTTGCTCTCGAGGGAGTGCAGCGAAGGTTTACCAGGCTGATTCCGGGATGGTGGGACTGATGTATGAGGAGAGATTGACTGGTTAGGATTGTTTTCGCTGGAGTTCAGATGAATGAGGAGGGATCTCATAGAGACTTACAAAATTCTAACAGAACTAGACAGGGTAGATGCAGGGAGGATGTTCCCGATGGTGGGGGAGTCCAGAACCAGGGGTCACAGTCTGAGGATTCGGGGTAGACCATTTAGGACGGAGATGAAGAGACATTTCTTCACCCAAAGAGTGGTGAGCCTGTGGAATTCATTACCACAGGAAGTAGTTGATGCCAAAACATTGAATGTATTCAAGAGGCGGCTGGATATAGCACTTGGGGCAAATGGGATCAAAGGGAGAAAGCAGGATTAGGCTATTGAGTTGGATGATCAGCCATGATCGTGATGAATGGTGGAGCAGGCTCGAAGGGCTATATGGCCTCCTCCTGCTCCTACCTTCTATGTTTCTATGTTTTAATAATTCTATCCAGCCCCATCCCTCACTAGAGAAAAAGATTTCAGCAATTTAATAATGCTCATGGTTTACTTTTCTCTGTCCTGTCCTCCTAACGGCTTATCTTCCCATTATGAAGGTATCCTTTCGCTGTGCAGAAAGAAGGCAGTGGGAACCAGTGGTATTGTCACTGAACGAATAATCCAGAGAACCCAGTTAATGCTCTGGGGACCTGGGTTTCGATCCCACCAGGGCAGATGATGAAATTTGAATTCCAATGAAAAATCTGGAATTAAAAGTCTACTGATGACCATGAAACGATTGTCGGAAAAACCCACCTGGTTCACTAATGCTCCTCAGGGAAGGAAATCTGCCACCCTTACCTATTCTGGCCTACATGTCACTCCAGACTCACAGCAATGTGGTTGACTCTTAACTGCAGTGGTGGAGGGGCGACCTTATATAAGTCTACAAGACCATGAGGGGCATGGATAGAGTGGATGTTCAGAAGTCTGGTTGTATCACAGCTTGGTATGGCTCCTGCTTTGCCCAAGACCGCAAGAAACTACAAAGGTTGCGAATGTAGCCCAGTACATCACGCAAACCAGCCTCCCATCCATTGACTCTGTCTACACTTCCCACTGCTTCGACAAAGCAGCCAGCATAATTAAGGACCCCACGCACCCCGGACATTCTCTCTTCCACCTTCTTCCATCGGGAAAAAGATACAAAAGTCACGTACCAACTGACTCAAGAACAGCTTCTTCCCTGCTGCCATCAAACTTTTGGATGGACTACTTGCATTAAGTTGATTTTTCTCTCCACCCTTGCTATGACTGTAACACTACATTCTGCATTCCCTCATTTCCTTCTCTATGAATGGTATGCTTTGTCTGTATAGCGCACAAGAACATTACTTTTCCCTGTATATCAATACGTGACAATAATAAATCAAATCAAATCAAATCAAAAAGCTTTTTCCCAGGGTGGCAGAATCAATTACTAGGGGGCACAGATTTAAGGTGCGAGGGGCAAGGTTTAAAGGAGATGTACAAGGCAGGTTTTTACACAGAGGGTGGTGGATGACTGGAACTTGCTGTTGGGGTGGGGGGGGGGGGGGGGGGGGCGGGGGGTGGGGGGGATGTGGTAGTGGAAGCAGATACAATAGTGAGTTTTAAGGGGCATCTTGACAAATACATGAATAGGATGGAAATGGAGGGATATGATCCCGGAAGAGTAGGGAGTTTTAGTTCGGACGGGCAGCATGGTCGGTGCAGGCTTGGAGGGCCGAAGGGCCTGTTCCTGTGCTGTAATTTTCTTTGTTCTTTGTTCTTTGCGACTCCGTAATGGTCCAGCAAGCCACTCAGTTGAAAGACAATTTGGGATGGGTAATGAATGTTGGCCCAGCCAGCGACAACCACAGCCCACAAAAGAATAAAGAAAATAATGGAAAGTAAAAGTCTCATTTTTGAGTGAACAAGTTGAGGAAGGAAATCATTTTCCACCTTTGGCATCAACTAGCACCATGGAAACAACTCCCAGGCTACGTATAACCAAGGCTAAATGCAGTATAGAGTTCCCTTGTAAACTGCTTCCATAATCTGCCTTGATTCCAAAATGAACATGCCTGTCCCCCATGTGATATGTCCTATCCTGCACCTTTCTGATTGAAACCTGTCAATAGTTGGTGGATCAAAGCTCCCTCGTGT
Source organism: Mustelus asterias (assembly GCF_964213995.1). NCBI lineage: Eukaryota > Metazoa > Chordata > Chondrichthyes > Carcharhiniformes > Triakidae > Mustelus > Mustelus asterias. Next base: position 43,947,465 of record NC_135826.1, read on the forward strand.
GTTAAGAGTCACACTCGCTGTGGGTAGGGTGAAGATTATGTGTAAAGTACATTCTGTGCTCCTGCAGCTAATGGACACAAGAGATGCCACCCTGTCAATTCAGGTTGGATTCAAACCCAGGCCCGATAATTAATGAGACACAAGATTCTTTTGTTCAGTTCCGTGTGCTCCCACCTCCTAACCCTCCCTTTCCTGAATGGAATTCCCCAAACCCGTCTTGTGACTCAGACCCTCGTGAGTTTAACTCCTCAAAACCCATTCATTTTCACGGAGTTAAAATCGGCCCATCTGTGTTGGTGTGCACTGGCCGACTATTTAACCCCCCTGTGAGGCATCGCGGCCGAGTCTAATCCTTCCACCACCAGATGCTGGGCTACATGTAGGAGTGCTGGGTCATAGGAATGGAGTCACTAATGGCTTGACTTAGAACATCTCACTTAGCACGCACCATGGGGTGCTCATGTAGCCCAGTGACAATCAGGGACAGCTTTTCTAATGGGGAGTCTGGTGACAGACCTCCAAACATGACGCCAGAATGGCCCGTCTTTACACCGATGCATGGAAGTTCAACCCTTTGAACATCAGTGCTTCCTGAGTTTATACTAAATCCTTTAGTCAATCGAGGTGTTATTTCAAACACTGGGAGATGGTGACCCACCGGGAAATGTTACTGGACGAGAAGCCCAATCTCTGGGTACCAATCTTCATATCCCACCCACCACCACAGCATCTGGTGGAATTTAAATTCAATTAATAAATCTGGAATTGGGAGCTAGTCTCAGTAACGGTGATGATGAAACTATTATTGATTTTTGCCAAAACTTAACTGGGTCACTAATGTCCTTTAGGGAAGGAAATCTGCCGTTTTTATACGGTCTGATGGAGATGCCGGCATTGGGCACAGTAAGAAGTCTCACAACACCAGGTTAAAGTCCAACAGGTTTATTTGATAGCACGAGCTTTCGGAGCTCCTTCATCAGATGAGTGGAGAGTTGGGTTCACAAACACGGCATATACAGACACAGATCAATTGCAAGATAACGGTTGGAAAGCAAGTCTTTACATTGTCTGACCCTGTAAAGACTTGGTTACCTGTTAAGACTCGCATTCCAACCATTATCTTGCAATTGAGTCTGTGTCTGTACATGCTCTGTTTGTGAACCCAACTCTCCACTCACCTGATGAAGGAGCAGCGCTCCGAACGCTTGTGATTCCAAATAAATCTGTTGGACCTTAACCTGGTGTTGTGAGACTTCTTACTTTACCCAGTCTGGCCTACATGTGACTCCAGAGCCGCAGCAATGTGGTTGACTCTGAAATGTCCTCTGCAATGGCCTACCACGCCACTCAAGGGCAATTAGAAAAGGGCAATAAATGCTGGCCCAGCCAGTGATGCCCACATCCCATATAGGGGGAAGAAAAGACATAGCCCTCCTGTAAAGCAGTAGGTAAAGGGACTTCAATTTAAAGTTTAAGAGGCTAATTTCAGAGTAATGGGGCTCCTAATTTTGTGGTGTTGATACTTTCCCATTCTCTCAGGAATGGTGACATTTGGAATTTTGAAAATCATCCCATTGCATTCAGAAACATGCACTATATTCGGAGAATAATTGGATACTAGAAGCGCTCCTAATCTATAAACATAATCGCACGTCTTTTGGCCTTTTACATTCATAGTGTTCCAGCCTGAGATTGCGGAGAAAGTGAGTTATTCAAGGATCCCAATCGGTTTTTGCTTTAAAGCTTTGACATTCTCAGAGATTTTCAAAGTCCAATCATCTTTCTCCCCCTCTCTCTCACACCCTCTCTCTCTTTCACTCCCTCTCTCCCTTTCTCCCTGTTCTCTCTCTCTTTCTTCCCCTCTCTTTCTTTCTCTCTCTCAAACACACACACTCTCTCCCTCTCCCTTTTCCCCCTCTCTTTCTCTACCTCTCTCTCACACTCCCTCTCTCTTTCTCCCTCCACACTCTCGCACAATCTCCCTCTCTCTTTCACTCCCCTTTCTCTCTTTCTCCCCCCTCTTTTTCTCTCCCTCCCATACACTCTCTCTCTCTCTCCTTCACCCCCCCCCCCTTTCTCTCCTTATCCCCGTCTCTCTCTCACACACGCACACACACTCCCTTTCCCCCCTCTCTTTCTCTCTCCCTCTCTCACATATTCTCTCTCTCTCTCCCCCTCTCTCCCTCCCTCTCTCTCACACACTCTCCCTTTCCCTCATTCCTTCTTTTTGAAACAGTAGACCCCGTAGAGTCGGCGTTTCTTGTCCGGGAAGCCGAAACTGCGGATGCCGGGCTCCTTGCCGCCGCACTTGGCTCGGGGGTTAACGATGGGGTACCGGACACTTCCGTCTGCCAGCCAGCCAGCCTGGCAGCGATCGAGTAGCTGCACCTTCCATGCTGCGTACAGCTGGCCCACCTTGGCGATGGAGGCCCCGTTCCTCTCACACGCCTTCACCGCTTCACCGTAATTCAGCTTCCGATAAGTCCTCAAGAAGTAAACATTCCCTTCACAAAGAGAAGACACTAAATTACAATAAATGTCAGCACCTGCCCAACAGGCTTGCACGTTTCAGGTGATCTCTGGCATGCAGAGATAGGAACAAAAACTCGCATTCATATAGCGCCTTTCACATCCCATTCGTTGTCACTTCTTTTGAAGTTTCATCACTGTTATAACAACAGCCAATTTCTCCCACAAACAACAACAGGAGGGCAATAGCCTAGTGGTATTATCGCTAGATTATTAATCCAGAAACTCAGCTGATGTTCTGGGGATCCGGGTTTGAATCCCGCCACGGCAGATGGTGGAACTTGAATTCAATAAAAAATACCTGGAATTAAGAATCTACTGATGACCATGAAACCATTGTCGATTGCTGGAAAAAGCCATCTGGTTCACTAATGTCTTACAGGGAAGGAAATCTGCTGTCCTTACCGGTCTGACCTACATGTGACTCCAGAGCCACAGCTATGTGGTTGACTCTCAATAGCCCTCAGGCAACTAGGAATGGGCAATAAATGCTGGCCAGCCAGCGACGCCCATGTCCCATAAATGAAGACAATTTTTTTTTAAAAACAGCAATGTGACAGCGACCAGGTCCTCTGTTATCGGAGCTGTGGACTGAGGGCTCAATACTGAGCGGGACACAATGGAGAACCTCCCTGCTCTCCTTCGGAATAGGTGCCTTAGGAGCATTTATATCCCTCTCCCCCCCCCTCTTCTCCCCCTCCCCCCTCCTCCCTCCCTCCCCCCTTCCCCCCCTCCCCCCCTCCCCCTCCCTCCTCCTCCCTCCTCCCCCTCCCTCCTCCTCCCCCCTCCTCCCCCTCCCTCCTCCCACCTCCCTCCCCCCCTCTCCCCCTCCCCCCTCCTCTCCCCCTCCCTACCCCCTCCCTCCCCCCTCCCTCCCCCCCTCCATCCCCCCTCCCTCCCCCTCCCACCTCCTACCCCTTCTCCCCTCCCCCCTCCCCCCTCCCCCCTCCCCCCTCCCCCTCCCCCCTCCTCCCCCCTCCCCCTCCCCCTCCCCCCTCCCCCCTCCCCCCTCCCCCCTCCCCCTCCCCCCTCCTCCCCCCTCCCCCCTCCCCCCGCCCCTCTCCCCTCCCCCCGCCCCTCTCCCCCCTCCCCTCTCCCCCCTCCCCCCTCCTCCCCCTGGAGTGGGATTTGAACCCACAGCGTTGGGCACTCAGACACAGCGAGAATGCAATCCGCAAAGCAAACCTTCACTGCTTGCTTATCTGACTGTTTAAGATACACAGGTGGACAAGATATAAACTACATTGTTACTGAAACATAGAAGTTTTAGAGAATCCCTTACTTTAATTTTTTAGTGTCACGAGTTGGCTTACATTAACACTGCAATGAAGTTACAGTGAAGATCCCCTAGTCGCCACACTCCGGCCCCTGTTCGGGTACACTGAGGGAGAATTTACCTTGGCCAATGCACCCTAACCAGCACGTCTTTCAGATTGTGGGAGGAAACCGGAGCACCCGGAGGAAACCCATGCAGACACGGGGAAAATGTGCAAACTCCGCACAGACAGTGACCCAAGTTGGGATTGAATCTGGGTCCCTAGTGCTGTGAGACAGCAGTGCTAACCACTGTGCCACCGTGCCGCCCAGTGCAGAAGAAGGTCATTCAGCCCATCGAGTCTGCACCGACAACAATCCCACCCAGGATCTTGCCCTGTAACCCCACATATTTACCCTGCCAGTGCCCCTAACACTAAAGGATAATTTAGCATGGCCAATCCACCTAACCCGCACATTCTTGGACTGTGGGAGGAAACCGGAGCACCCGGAGGAAACCCACGCAGACACGGGGAGAGGGTGCAAACTCCACACAGACAGTGACCCGAGGCCAGAATTGAACCCGGGTCCCTGGCGCTGTGAGGCAGTGGTGCTAACCACTGTGCCACCCTGCCACCCCACAAGGGTGGGCTTGCAATTGTTGAGTACCTGACCGTGCTCCTCAATTTATCTTGTATTTGAGTGTTCCCCTGGGCTCTCTCATTGTGAATAAATGGCCCCTCACCTTTGAGGTTGGAAGTGAAGCAGAAAGCATCGTATCGCTCGGTGTCCTTGTGCCGGTAGCCGTAGTTCCTGATGCCAGCGGCCTGGTCTGATTTTCCGCACTTGAACCGGGGTTTGGAAATGGGGTACTGGACAGAACCATCATTCAGCCAGCCCGCGTTACACCAATCCAAGCCTTTCTGCCAGGCCTCGTGCAGCTGATCATACGAGGCCAGTATCCCATCCTGCTCTGCACAGGCCATTTTAGCATCTTCAAAGTTTAATGTGTAACGTCCCAGATGGTAAGGAAACACCACACCTTTAATTGAATGAGAGACACCGTTATACACAGGGAGGCAGACACAGAGGCCAGGGACAAGTCCTCCGCACTGGTTACTGGGCAATTTCCATCACCTGGGTGAGGGACATCACCCCTTCAAATGAGGCCTTCAAATAGGATCCTGAGGGGACTTGACAGGGGGGATGCTGGGAGGATGGCTGGAATTTTCCGGCTGTTCACACCCCACCCCACCCCCATCCTGCCAGCCACGACGGAGAATTTGGTGCCCGGCCAAATCCCTGTTCAGCACGGCGGGACCCAGAGAAAAGTGAGAGCGTTTGCAACTAAAGCCTTCAGGAGTTAGAACCATAAAATGTTACAGCACAGAGGGAGGCCATTTGGCCCATCTTGTCCATGCCAGGATGAGGACAGAATCACAGAATACTACAGTGCCGAAGAGGCCCTTCGGCCCATCGAGTCTGCACTGACGCATGACCTGCCCATCTAATCCCACTTGCCATCACTTGGCCCGTATCCTTGAATGTTATGGTGTGCCAAGTACTCATCCAGGTACTTTTTAAAGGATGTGAGGCATTCCACCTCCACCACCCTCCCAGGCAGCGCATTCCAGACCGTCACCGCCCTCTGGGTGAAAATGTTTTTCCTCAAATCCCCCCTAAACCTCCCACCCCTCACTTTTAACTTGTGTCCCCTCGTAACTGACCCTTCAACTAAGGGGAACAGCTGCTCCCTATCCACCCTGTCCATGCCCCTCATAATCGTGAACACCTCAATCAGGTCACCCCTCAGTCTTCTCTACTCCAGAGATGCACAGGTGCCCTTTCTAATCCCACCTTCCTGCACCCGGCCCATAGCCCTGTATTTACAGCACTGAAGGTGCTGATCCGGGTACTTCTGAAAAGAGTTTAAGGTCTCTGCCTCCTCCACCAATTCAGGCAGCGAATTCCAGACACACAACACCCTCTGGGTAAAAACATTCTGCCTCATGTCTCCTTTACACCGACTGCCACTCATCTTGAATCTATGTCCCCTGGTTCTAGAATTCTCTGCCAAGGGAAACAATTTTATTCTGTCCACTTCATCTCTTCCCCTCATTATTTTGGACACCTCAATCAAGTCACTCTTAGCCTTCCTTATTCCAAGGAAAATAACCCCAACCTATCCAATCTCTCCTCGTAGCTACACGTTTCTAACCCTGGCAACATTCTTGTAAACCTCCTCTGCACTCTCTCCAGAGCAATTACATCCTTCGTGTAATGTGGTGCACACAACACTCCAGTTGTGGCCTCACCTGTGTTTGAATAATTCCAACGTTATGGCCGGGATTCTCCCAAAAAAATTCTAAGTTCCCAATTCAGAGGAAAACGGGAGTAACTCTCGCTGATTTTTTTAGGGTGATTTTCAGACTGAATCTCCCACACTCAGTGTGTCACAGAGAGGCCTCGCTGATTCCCTCTGAAAATCAGGGGCGGGGCCTATTCCCGTCCGAGAGGTTGGCAGCGTAGCATTGAGCGGGGCACTGCGCATCCGCCAATCTGTCGGCACTGAGACCGGAGCATGTGCAGTAACCCCCTCAATGGCAGCCTCCCGATCGCTTGCAGACCACCCCTCCAAACCCCCCGATCACTGGCCTCATGGACCTCTGTGAGCAAGCTTCAATGTCCCCCCCCTCCCACCCACCCCCCCCGGCCAGTCCTGATCCCCCCTGCAGCTCCGACCAGCCCCCAACCAGGTGGCCAGCCCTGATCACCATCCTGTCTCCCTCTCCCGGTGATCCTGAATGCCGAGGGATTTAAATCTGAGGCTGATGGATTTTTGTTGACCAGGAAATGTTGCGAAATGGTGGATACCTGGAGTTTGGCCACAGATCAGCCACAAGGGACTGACTGATCTCCGATGTATGTACTCTGTCGTTTGGTAAAAGAACAGGGATGGGTAATAAATGTTGGCCGATCTTGCAAAAGCTGCTTTGAATGAATGAAGAGAACCGTGCAGCAAACAGATGTCAATAAAATCATAGAATCTTACAGTGCAGAAAGAGGCCATTCAGCCCATCGAGTCTGCACCCAACCACAATCCCACCCAGTCCCTATCCCCGTAACCCCACATACTTACCCTGCTAATCTCCCTGACACTAAGGGACAATTTAGCATGGCCAATCCATCTAACCCACACACCTTTGAAATGTGGGAGCAAACCGGAGCACCCGGAGGAAACCCACGCAGACCCGAGGCTGGAATCGAACCCGGGTCCCTGGCCCTGTGGGGCAGCAATGGAGCGGCACAGTGGCACAGTGGTTAGGCACTGCTGCCTCACAGGGCCAGGGACCCGAGTTCGATTCCAGCCTCGGGTCACTGTCTATGCAGAGTCTGCACATTCTCCTCGTGTCTGCGTGGGTTTCCTCCGGGCGCTCCGGTTTCCTCCCGCAGTCCAAAGATGTGCGGGTTAGGTGGATTTGCCATGCTAAGTTGTCCCTTAGCATCAGGGGGACTAGTTAGGGTAAATGCATGGGGTTATGGGGATAGGGCCTGGGTGGGATTGTGGTCGGTGCAGACTCGATGGGCCGAATGGCCTCCTGCACTGTAGGATTCTATGATTCTCTCATTCTATGATTCTATGCTAACCACCGTGCCGCCCATAATGGTGTCAAATTAAACTGAAGTTGCACCTTCCAAATTCAATTTGACGATTCCTGTGTCATCCTCGAGCTCATCGATGACTTCACATTCGTATCTCCCATAATCCTGCAGTGTCACGTCCTGCATGATGAGGGATGCGTCGCCCTCTCCGTCCCCTTGGAGCCACACCCGGCCCTTGTATATCCCAAACGCTTTCTGAATCTTGCCTAAGGCCACAAAGACATCGGTGCTCTGCAGCGAGTCGGACTCCTTGGTCCATTTGATGCGGATCTTGTCGGGGTCCTGGCTCTCCGGCTGGTAGTGGTATCTGCAGGGCAGGATGATGGAACCGCCTCGGTGAGTGAGGACCTTCCCCGGGGCCGTCTGAACCACCACGAGCCCACTCTCATCACCTGCAACAGGTGTGGAGAATGAAACAACTCTAACTGTCGGGTCAGCAAACACATCAGAGAAAACCAGTCTCAGCGATTATTCCAGTGTCCTCTTCCCAAAGGCCGGTCCAGCCTACACAACATGACCTCCAGCATGGACAGGGCAAGGAGGCAGGCCGCAAACGTCCCCTCCCTGTTCCTCTCCCCGCCCCTCTCCCCCTCCCCGCCCTCTCCCCCTCTCCACCCCCTCCCTGCTCCCTCCTCCACCATGCTTCCCCACCTCCACCAGCCCACCTCCTCCTCCTCCACCACCCTGCCCCCGCCCTCCCCCTCCCCGCCCCACTCCCCCTCCCCCTCCCCCTGACTGGCCGCTCCCCCTCCCCACCCAACAACCCCCAACACCTTCCCCCTTCCCCACCCTCCCCCTCCCTACCCCACCCCCCTCCTCCCCCCCACTCCATCCCCTCCCCCTCCCACCACCCTCCCCACCACCCTCCTCCTCCCCACCCCACCCCCCTCCCTACCACCCCCCCCCACCCCTCCCCCTCTCCACCATCCTCCCCCTCCCCACCCCACCCCCCCTCCCCACCACCTTCCCCCACCCCTCCCCCATCCCCGCACCCCCTTCCCTGTACCCTCCCTGCCCCTCCCCCTGCTCTCCCCTCCCCCTCCTCCCACCCTCTCCCCTCCCTTGCCCCCTTCCCTCCCCCTGCCCTCTCCTCCCCTCTTTCCCCCTCTCCCTCCTCCCCCTCCCATTCACTCCTCCCCCCTACTCACCCCTCCCTTCCCCCTCCTCCCCCTTCCCACCGCCAGCACAGGGTTTGAACCCCATGCTGTGGGCACCTATCTGGTCTACAATGGCTGCCCAGCAACCTGAGCCAACCAGCTTCCCTTCATGGATACCGTGTTGTCATGGCAACAGACAATTTGACATGCATGTTGCAGTCTGGAGCGACAACTAGTGATGTCTCCAATTTCTTTCTAACACACGGTCTGAGCAGGAATCTCTCTCCCCACCTGCCCGTGTTGAGAGGATTTAGAGGTTGATATCTTTTTGGTTGGATTATGAACAAGCCTTCCTTAGCCGTCCTGGGGGTTAGCACTGCTGCCTCACAGCGCCGGGTTCAAATCCCGGCTTGGATCACTGTCTGTGTGGAGTCTGCACATTCTCCCCATGTCTGCGTGGGTTTCCTCCGGCTGCTCCGGTTTCCTCCCACAGTCCAAAGATGTACAGGTTAGTGCATTGGCCATGCTAAATTCTCCCTCAGTGTACCCGAACAGGCACCGGAGTGTGGTGACTAGGGAATTTTCGCAGTAACTTCACTGCAGTGTTAATGTAAGCCTACTTGTGACACTAATAAATAAACAAACAGTCCGGGAGTGGTTCAGAGACAGGGATGCTACCCACAGGGCCTCCCACTGCTAAACCTCTGGCTGGTGTCAGATACTCATTCCCAGACCGGATGTGTACATCAGAAAGTACCTCTTTCTGTACATTATTTTCGAACCCTCCTGAGACCATGAGAGGCGCTATGTAAATGTAGGAGCTTTTCTTCTCTTTCAGCGGGGAGAGAGTTCCATCTCGCTGGTTCTGTCTGATGACACTCATTTTAGAACGGATCAACGCACTGATCTTTGGTGACTGAAAGACTCATTTCAAGGCTGAGATCTCAGCTCAGGGTGTTGGTGATTTATGATATCCTCTTGACCCCATAATGAGAATGCTGCCTTGTAATCCCTCCTGCGATTGCATCATTCTCTGTTTAAGTGAAGGAACTAAATGCAAAACTCTTAATAGCACCAGGAGATGGCCAATATACCTGGTGCCTTGCCAAAATGTTTAAAGTTTAAGTTTATTTATGAGTAGGCTTACATTAACACTGCAACGAAGTTACTGCGAAAAGCCCCTAGTCACCACATCATGGGGAGGTGATAGCCTAGTGGTATTATTGCTAGACGAGTAATCCAGAAACTCAGCTAATGTTCTGGGGACCAAAGGAGGAAACGAAGGAAAATCTCAGCAGGTCTGGCAGCATCTGTAAGGAGAGAAAAGAGCTGATGTTTCGACCCAGATGTCAAAGCTAATGTTCTGGGGACCTGGGTTCGAATCCCACCACGGTAGATGGCAGAATTTGAATTCAATAAAAAAAATCTGGAATTAAGAATCTACTGATGACCGTGAAACCATTGTCGATTGTCGGAAAAATCCATCTGGTTCATTAATGTCCTTTAGGGAAGAAAATCTGCCGTTCTTACCCAGTCTGGCCTACATGTGACTCCAGAGGCACAGCAATGTGGTTGACTCTCAACTGCCCTCCAAGGGCAACTAGGGATGGGCAATAAATAATGTTGTGGAGATGCCGGCGTTGGACTGGGGTAAACACAGTAAGAAGTCTCACAACACCAGGTTAAAGTCCAACAGGTTTATTTGCTAGCACAAGCCACAAGCTTTCGGAGCGCTGCTCCTGCATCAGGTGAGTGGGAGTTCAGTTCACAAACAGGGCATATAAAGACACAAACTCAATTTACGAAATAATGGTTGGAATGCGAGTCTTTACAGGTAATCAAGTCTTAAAGGTACAGACAATGTGAGTGGAGAGAGGGTTAAGCACAGGTTAAAGAGATGTGTATTGTCTCAAGCCAGGACAGTTAGTGAGATTTTGCAAGCCCAGGCAAGTCGTGGGGGTTACAGATAGTGTGACATGAACCCAAGATCCCGGTTGAGGCCGTCCTCATGTGTGCGGAACTTGGCTATCAGTTTCTGCTCAGCGATTCTACGTTGTCGTGCGTCGTGAAGGCCGCCTTGGAGAACGCTTACCCGAAGATCAGAGGCTGAATGCCCGTGACTGCTGAAGTGTTCCCCAACAGGAAGAGAACACTCTTGCCTGGTGATTGTCGAGCGGTGTCCATTCATCCGTTGTCATATCGTTTGCATGGTCTCCCTCATGTACCATGCCTCGGGACATCCTTTCCTGTAGCGTATCAGGTAGACAACGTTGGCCGAGTTGCAAGAGTATGTACCGTGTACCTGGTGGATGGTGTTCTCACATGAGATGATGGCATCCATGTCAATGATCCGGCACATCTTGCAGAGGTTGCTGTGGCAGGGTTGTGTGGTGTCGTGGTCACTGTTCTCCTGAAGGCTGGGTAGTTTGCTGCGGACAATGGTCTGTTTGAGGTTGTGCGGTTGTTTGAAGGCAAGTAGTGGGGGTGTGGGGATGGCCTTGGTGAGATGTTCGTCTTCATCGATGACATGTTGAAGGCTCCAGAGAAGATGTCGTAGCTTCTCCACTCCAGGGAAATACTGGACAACGAAGGATACTCTGTCCGCCGTGTCCCGTGTTTGTCTTCTGAGGAGGTCGGTGCAGTTTTTCACTGTGGCGCGTTGGAACTGTCGATCGATGAGTCGAGCACCATATCCTGTTCTTATGAGGGCATCTTTCAACGTCTGGAGGTGTCTGTTGCGATCCTCCTCATCCGAGCAGATCCTGTGTATACGGAGGGCTTGTTCGCAGGGGATGGCTTCTTTAACGTGTTTCGGGTGGAAGCTGGAGGAGTGGAGCATCATGAGGTTATCCGTGGGCTTGCGGTACAGTGAAGTGCTGAGGTGATCGTCCTTGATCCGACACGCCACAGCGAAAAACTGCACCAACCTCCTCAGAAGACAAACACAGGACACGGTGAACAGAGTACCCTTCAGCGTCCTGTACTTCCCCGGAGCTGAGAAGCTACGACATCTCCTCCGGAGCCTTCAACGTGTCATCGATGAAGACGAACATCTTGCCAAGGCAATCCCCACACCACCACTTCTTGCCTTCAAACAACCGCACAACCTCAAACAGACCATTGTCCGCAGCAAACTACCCAGCCTTCAGGAGAACAGTGACCACGACACCACACAACCCTGCCACAGCAACCTCTGCAAGACGTGCCGGATCATCGACATGGATGCCATCATCTCACGTGAGAACACCATCCACCAGGTACACGGTACATACTCTTGCAACGTTGTCTACCTGATACGCTGTAGGAAAGGATGTCCCGAGGCATGGTACATTGGGGAGACCATGCAGACGCTATGACAACGGATGAATGGACACCGCTCGACAATCACCAGGCAAGAGTGTTCTCTTCCTGTCGGGGAACACTTCAGCAGTCACGGGCATTCAGCCTCTGATCTTCGGGTAAGCGTTCTCCAAGGCGGCCTTCACGACACACGACAGCGCAGAGTCGCTGAGTAGAAACTAATAGCCAAGTTCCACACACATGAGGACGGCCTCAACCGGGATCTTGGGTTCATGTCACACTATCTGTAACCTCCACGACTTGCTTGGGCTTGCAAAATCTCACTAACTGTCCTGGCTGGAGACAATACACACCTCTTTAACCTGTGCTTAACCCTCTCTCCACTCACATTGTCTGTACCTTTAAGACTTCATTACCTGTAAAGACTCGCATTCCAACCATTATTTTGTAAATTGAATTTTTGTCTTTATATGCCCTGTTTGTGAACGGAACTCCCACTCACCCTGACGAAGGAGCAATGCTCTGAAAGCTTGTGGCTTCTGCTACCAAATAAACCTGTTGGAACTTTAACCTGGTGTTGTGAGACTTCTTACTATAAATACTGGTCAACCAGCGACACCCATGTCCCATGAATGAATTTTAAAATCTCTGGCGCCTGTTTGGGTACACCGAGGGGGAATTCAGCATGGCCATTGCATCCAACCAGCATGTCTTTCGGACTTGGGGGAATTTTCAAAGCTTAAAAGGGCAGAGGAGAATCAACGCTCCCAGTTTGGCAACATATCTGAAATACCTTGCTCACTCGTGGGAAGGGTTAGTTGGATGGCCCGATGTGAATCTGATTGGATTTGATCCCATTTCCAGCTGGGGTGAGTTCAGGACCTTGCACCTTACTTGTGTGGTGGAGATTAGGGCTGGGACCTGCCTTCAGGCCAAGAACTTATGAAGAAAAAGGAAGATTTGATGATGTTTTGGGTGAGTTAGCCAATCAGTGCTGCTGAGGACTGAGACCTTCTGGATCCGGGAGGGGAAAGAATCTAGAAAGGGTAAAGAATTATAGACTGCTCAGACTGTTTCCAGTGTTGGGCAAATTATTGGAAACTATCCGCGAGGCAGGATAAATTGTCACTTAGAAAGGCACAGATTGATCAGGGTTAGTCAGCATGGTTTTGTTCAGGGAAGAGCATGAATAGAACATAATCTTTTGAGGAAGTAACAAGGAGGATTGATGAGGGTGGTGCAGTGGATGTTGTCTACATGGATTTTAGTGAGACATTTGACAAGGTCCCACTTGGCAGACTGTTCAAAAAGGAGAGGTCTCATGGGATACAGGGGAAGGTGGCAATTTGGACCCAAAATTGGCTCAGTGACAGAAAAAGTGTGAGGTAATGTATTTGGCAAACAAAGGCAGAGAATTCTCCCTCAGGGAAGATATTGAGAGGGGTCGAGCCCCAGAATCGGGGCAGGCGAGGTTCGCGTAACAGAATTCTCCATTGGCCTCAGATGGGATTTTATGAGTCTCGCCCGAGCGAGGTCGTACAATCCCACCCTAAAGGTCAATTTATCATGGCCAATCAACCTAACCCGCACATCTTTGGACTGTGGGAGGAAACCGGAGCACCTGGAGGAAACCCACGCAGACACGGGGGAAACGTGCAAACTCCACACAGACAGTGACCCGAGGCCGGAATTGAACCCGGGTCCTTGGCGCTGTGAGGCAGCAGTGCTAACCACTGTGCCACCGTGCCGCCCTTTGGGGCTTAATGTTAAACGTTGCTTATTGCTCTACTATGAAGCTCTTTGGGACATTTGAAGGCACTACGTTAGATACAAGAAGTTGTCAATACCTCGGCATTGAGATCAGTGACCATAACTGACCAACGATCAAAGCTGGGATCTTCCTGAATTTATAACAAGCTAATTATCACAGAGTGATACATTAATACACGGTGGTATCAGAGGGAGAGCTGGAGAGATCACATCCCTTCCCCCACCCCTCCCCCACCCTCCCTCACACAAGGTCACGTGGAAGTCACAAACCACCGGGGGCGCTGTTTTCCATCTCACCTGACACGTGGACACTCTGCTTGGTTCCAATGTCATTGTTCAAGGGAGAGAAAGCCGGAATGAGAAACATCAGGAGAATGGAGTTGCGGCAAAGACAGTTTCTCAGAGACAGCTGAAGAGACAAACAGACATTTTAATTTTAACCAATGACAATCCTACAGGTCATGACTCAGAAGCATGCTGAGTACGATGAATCGCCCTGTGTGCTCAGGTTGTGTGACAAGCGGTTGTGACAAAATGAATATTCAGACATCTAATAATTGAAAATGTGTTGAATTGAGTGTAGGATTAAACGAGAGGAAACTATTTTTAAATGGGAATTAGTTCGGAAGACAGATTGGCTGAGGTGATGTATTTGAAATGCAGATTAGCCCAGCAACACTGTCAGCAACCTAGGGGAAGTGGATAACAATAGGGCATAGAATTTCTGGAATTAAAGCAAAAATGTTACAAGTTTAAAGGAGAACACGAGTTTCACACTTACATTCTAAAAGGGTGAGCTCATGTAAGAAATGAAACTGAGAGGAACCTCTGAGAGAGGTAATTCAGATAAGAAAAGATCAAAAGGGAAAGCAATATATCAGCGGCAGAGTTCATTCTATGCAGAGAGCTGGTCAAAGACGCAGCCACACACAGCAGGAAATGTGTTCACTCCCAAACCAGCAAGTATCAAATAGCTGTTTGAACAGCTATTTTTGCCTCTATTCTAAGCCAGAAGCAGCCCCACAAGAGATATCGGTGCCGAGTGTGGAAACTATTGCTGGATTTCGCTTATAGCTTAAAACCGGTGGGATGTTGTTTGGGAAGGTTTAGCTCTGAGGTCAGGAAAGTAGAGATGATTGGAACTGGGTCAACTTTAAATGCGTTGTGTATAAACATTAGTGTAGTTATGTGTACGTTTTTAGTTGCCTTTCTTTTTATTGGATTTGATTTATTATTGTCACATGTATTAGCATACAGTGAAAAGTACTATTTCTTGCGCATTATACAGACAAAGCATACCGTTCATAGAGAAGGAAAGGAGAGAGTGCAAAATGTAGTGTTACAGTCATAGCTAGGGTGTAGAGAAAGATCAACATAGTGTGAGGGAGGTCCATTCAAAAGCCTGATGGCAACAGGGAAGAAGCTGTCCTTGAGTCGGTTGGTACGTGAGTTCAGACTTTTGTATCTTTTTCCCGACGGAAGAAGGTGGAAGAGAGAATGTCCGGGGTGCGTGGGGTCCTTAATTATGCTGGCTGCTTTTCTGAGACAGTGGAAAGTGTGGACAGAGTCAATGGATGGGAGGCTGGTTTGCGTGTTGGATTGGGCTACAGTCTTGCTATCTGTTCTATTGTTTAATAAACATTTATTTTGCTGAATTATTATAAAAAAACAGGAACATTCTTCACTGGTCTTCACATCTTTCCTCACATGAGCATGATAATAAAGTTAGAAATTGGGATTTCAAGTTCCCCTTCTGGGATTTGGAATACCCGAGCATTTTAACATCAGGTGGGTTCTTAAAACATGGGATGATCTATACTGGGCATGCTCAATGATAAAACACAGCACTCAAACTCCACAGGACTGCTGGTAAGGTTGGCAGCTGAACTTGGTGCATCCACCGGTTTCAGACAATGAAGGAGATTAAACTGCAGTATAGTGGTAATATCACTTTGAAGTTTCAATTAGGAATTAACTATAGCCCTTGGGGCTCAGCGGATATGGGAGGTAGGGGGGAATCAGGATATTGAATTCGATGATCAGCCATGATCAAAACGAATGGCGGAGTAGGTTCGAAGGGCCGAATGGCTTGCTCCTGCTTCTGCTTTCCATGTATGCTTCTATGCATCGTGAGACTAGTAATCCAGAGGTCTATGCTAATACCCTGGGGACACAGGTTCAAATCCCACCACGGTAGCTGGTGAAATTTAAATTTAATTTATAGAATCCAAAGTTAAAAGCTAGTCTCAGTGATGGTGACCATGACAGCTATTGCCATCGAGCCTGCAATGATAACAATCCCAGCCAGGCCCCATCCCCGGAGCCCCACGTATTTACGCTGCTAGTCCCCCTGGCACAAAGAGTGGAATTTCATCGGCACGTCTGCCCGAGGCTCGTACGATACCACCCAAGGCCAATGGAGAACGCCGTTCTCCGAGCCTCGCCCGCCTCCGGAATCAGAGTGAGCATGCTGGTAAAGTTCCGGCCTAAGGGGCAATTTAGCCTGGCCAATCCCCCTCACCTGCACATCTTTGAAGTGTGGGAGGAAACTGAAGCACCCGGAGGAAACCCAAGCAGACACGGGGAGAACATGAAGACTCCACACAGACAGTCACCCAAGGCTGGAATCTAACCCGGATCTTTGGTGCTGTGAGGCAACAGTGCTAACCACTGTGCCACTGTTGACTTTGATGGGACTGGAAGATCAAGCCCTTTGTTTCCCTGGAACCTTCAAAGATGTCAGGAACTTATTTGAATTTATTTTAAACAAACCCTTATAAAGCTTAACTTCAGGAATGTAATGAATTGGCTGGCGTTGGAAAGCAGAGAAGGAAGTTTACCTTTCTTGCGTTTGACATGAAAGGAGGTTGTTTCTTTCATTGGATGTGGGCATCGCTGGTAAGGCCAACGTTTGTTGCCTGTCCTGAAAAGCACTTAACTGTGCGACTATAGGCCATTTCTCAGGGCAGTTGAGAGTCAATCACATAGCGGTGGGCCTGGAGTCACATGTAGGCCAGGCCGGGTAAGGACGGCAGATTTTCTTCCCATGGAAGGAAAAAGGATGACCCTTTAGAACTGAGATGAGG
This sequence comes from Mustelus asterias, assembly GCF_964213995.1. NCBI lineage: Eukaryota > Metazoa > Chordata > Chondrichthyes > Carcharhiniformes > Triakidae > Mustelus > Mustelus asterias. Next base: position 43,964,164 of record NC_135826.1, read on the forward strand.
AGGAATTTCTTCAGCCAGATGAAGGTGTGGAATTCATTGCCGCAGAAGGCTGTGGAGGCCAGGTCATTGAGTGTATTTAAGACAGTGATAGGTAGGTTCTTGATTAATAAGGGCATCAAGGGTTACGGGGAAAAGGCGGGAAAATGGGGTTGAGAAACTTATCAGCCATAATCGAATGGTGGAGCAGACTCGATGGGCCAAATGGCCTAATTCTGCTCCTATATAAGATCATGAGGCCATAGGATTTAGGAGCAGAATTAAGCCACTTGGCCCATCGGGTTTGCTCCACCATTCAATTATGGTTGATATTTTTCTCATCCCCATTCTCTTGCCTTTTCCCCATAACCCCTGATCCCCTTATTAATCAAGAACCTATCTATCTCTGTCTTAAAGACACTCGATGACCTGATCTCCACAGCCTTCTGCGGCAAAGAGTTCCACAGATTCACCACTCTCTGGCTGAAGAAATTCCTCCTCATTTCTGTTTTAAAAGATCATCCCTTTAGTCTGAGGTTGTGCCCTCTGGTTCTAATTTTTCCTACTAGTGGAAAGATCCTCTCCATGTCCACTCTATCCAGGCCCCGCAGTATCCTGTAAGTTTCAATAAGATCTCCCCTCATCCTTCTAAGCTCCATCGAGTACAGACCCAGAGTCCTCAACTGTTCTCATGCAACAAGCTCTTCATTCCAGAGATTATTCTTGTGAACCTCCTCTGGACTCTTTCCAAGGCCAGCACTTCCTTCCTTAGATATGGGGCCCAAAACTACTCACAATACTCCAAATGAGGTCTGACCAGAGCCTTATACAGCCTCAGAAGAACATCCCCGCTCTTGTATTCTAGCCCTCTCGACATGAATGCTAACCTTGCATTTGTCTTCCTAACTGCTGGCTGAACCTGTATGTTAACCTTAAGAGAATCTTGTACAAGGACTCCCAAGTCCCTTTGTGTTTCTGATTTCCTAAGCATTTCCCCATTTAGTAAATAGTCTATGCCTCCATTCCTCCTTCCAAAGTGCATAACCTCATACTTTTCCACATTGTATTCCATCTGCCACTTCTTTGCCCACTCTCCTAACCTGTCCAAGTCCTTCTGCAGCCCCCCTGCTTCCTCAATACTACCTGGATCTTCTGGCCTTATGGAAGGAGTGCTCATGTTATTGCCCAGTGGCACTGCAAATCCCTCTGCTTCTAAACACTCTCAGGAAAGAACATAGTTACAACCCAGATAAAGAGTCACACTTACACGTGTAATTGAGAATCATGAAACAGATGTTTCCAGTAAGAAATTTGGACAAATTTCCCCAGTGTTTACCATTCGAACATTTTCAATACAATTTGTTACCATTCCAAAGCCTCTGGTTCCCTTGATCCTCTCCATTCATGTTGCCAAGTACAGAATACTTATTGAAATCTGTGTTGGCAGCTTCTAATTATTTTTATTTAATCTTGATATTTAATAATTTCATCTTTAATTAAAGATTCCGATTCTTTCCCTACCACAGATGGTGAAAGCACCGCTCTGTAATTATCTGCCTTTTTTTCTCGCTTTTTGAACTCTGTTGCTACATTGGCCCCTCTCCAAATCCTTTGGGACTTTTTCCATCCTTCATACAATCCTGGAATACCATTTGTACAGCATCTACACTTTCTCCCCCCATTTGCCTCCCGATTTTCAGATCTATTTTGTCAAGAATCCTTCAGCAGTACCTGCCAAACCCATGGCTTCTACCACCCAACAGGACAACGACAGCAGACACATGGAACAGTACTACCTGCAACTTGCCCTTCAAGTGAGGGGATATTATATGGCAGAGCAGCATTGAGGGGCTGAATGGCCTATTGTTGCTCTTGATTCCAATGTTCTTATGCTCCTCCATTAAAATAGATTAAAATCCATCCGTCCATCTGTCCATTTGTCTGCCTACCTTTCTATCTGTCTGTCTGTTGGTCTGTCTGTCTGTCGTCTGTCTGTCTCTTTTTCTATCTCTCTATCTCTCTCTATCTCTCTCTTTATCTCTCTCGCTATCTCTCTATCTCTCTCTATCTCTCTCTTTATCTCTCTCGCTATCTCTCTATCTCTCTATTTCTCTCTCTATCTTTCTATCTCTCTATCTCTCTCTCTATCTCTTTATCTCTCTCTCTATCTCTTTATCTCTCTCTCTATCTCTCTGTCTATGGCCGGAATTTTCCCATCCCACCTGCCACTGGAATTTTAGCGGGCGGGTTGCGGACAATATGTATCCCCATTGACAGTCGGGTGAGAATTTCTGGCTTTTAGACCAGCGTGGCCGAAGAATTCCGCCCTATCTCTCTCTCTCTCTCTCTCTCCCTACTTCTCTCTCTCTCTCTCTTTCTTCCTATCTCTCTCTCTCTCTCTCTTTCTCTCCCTCCCTATCTCTATCTCTCTCTCTCTCTCTCTATCTCTCTCTATCTATCTCTCTCTCTCTCCCTATCTCTCCCGATCGCTCTGCCTAACTTTCTCTATCGCTCTCTCTCTCTCTATCTCTCTATCTCTATCTCTCTATATCTCTCTCTCTCTATCTCTATCTCTCTCTATCTATCTCTCTCTCCCTATCTCTCTCTATCTCTCCCTATCTCTCTGTCTAACTCCCTCTATCGCTCTCTCTCTCTCAATCTCTCTCTATCTCTCTCTCTCTATCTATCTTTATCTCTCTCTCTCTCTATCTCTCTCTATCTCTATGTATCTCACTCTATCTCTTTCCAACTCTATCTCTCTCTCAATCTCTTTATCTGTCTCTCTCTATTTACCTATCTCTCTCTCTATCTATCTATCTCCCTCTCTCTATCTCTCTCTTTATTACCTCTATATATCTATCTCTCTTTATCTCTCTCTATCTCACTCTATCTTTCTCTTTCTCTCTCTCTCTCTATCTCACTCTATCATTCTCTTTCTCTCTTTATCTCTTTCTCTCTCTCTCTCTCTTTCTATCTCTCTTTATCTCTTTCTCTCTCTATCTCCCTCTCTCTCTCTCTATCTCTCTCTCTCTCTATCTATCTATCTCTCTCTCTCGCTCTCTCTATCTCTCTCTATCTATCTCTCTCTCTCTCGATCTATCTATCCACCTGTCTGTCCATCCATCCATGCAGCTATGTCCTGCCTGTGTGTTCTGTATGGGTCCGTATGGAGTTGAAGCGGTATCTGTGATTCTCTCTCCACAGTTACTGCCAGACATGCTGAGTTTTATTCAGCATTTCCTGTCTTGCTTTTATCTCCTGTCCTCTCTGCTTATGAGGCTCAATGTGTTTGATCATGCTCCAGTGAAGCACCTTGGGAGATTTCACTGTGAAAGGTGCTATATAAATTCAAGTTGCTGTTGTTGGAAATATACAAAGTGCCTTTTAAAAAAGGCTATTTTTTTTAATACTCTGCAATTGTAATTCTCCATCGTGCTCTTGGGGGAGTTCAGCACAATTCTGAAGGTTAGCATCGATAAACCACTCGTGCTTACAACATGAAGATAAAAGAAAGAAGTGAAATCTGAGCAAGAAGCCCAGTGGGTGGTGGGAACACTCAGCGAGCCTAGCACAGCCTGTGGGGGGAAAACAGAGTTAATGTTTCAGGTCGATGACCCTTCATCAGGAATCATTGAAGACAGGTCTTGTTTTATTTAACACAAAACATAAATACAGATGCAAAGCCTGGGCTCCCCAGATGTTGGTTTCTCACTCAACTGGTTTCCCTGACTCCGCAATCTGGTTTTGATTTACTGACTGTAACTGTGTATGTGCCTGCATGCATGTGTGTGCATGCGTGTGTGTAAGTGTGTATGTGCGTGTGTGGGTCTGTGTGTGCACATGCATATGTGTGTCGAGTACACGTGCAGGTGCAGGTGTGTGCATGCGTGTGTGTGGGTGTGAGCATGTGTGTGCGTGGGTCTGTGCATGCATGTGTGTGTGTCGAATACATGTGTATGTGTGTGCATGTGCATGGATGTGTGTATGCATGCATGCATCTGCATGAGTGTGTGTGCATATGTCTGCTTGTTTGAGTGTGATTGTGAACATATGCACCTATGGGTTTGTGTGTGCATCTGTTGCATGTGCGTGTGTGTAAGCATACATTTGTGTGAGTGCACATGTGTGTGCATCTGCATGTACATGTCTCTGGAATATTTCCAGATCTAGTTGGCTCTTATGTTCCTCTCTCAGGGATAGAAGAATCTGCGTGGTTTTGCAACACCGTCTTGTAAATCACGATAGAGATTCCATCAATTGCCTTACCTCAAAGATAAATTAACAAATCAAAGTCTGTTCATACGGCATCTCGACCTCTCATGAGGTAGAGAACATTTTGTTCTTGGGTGGGAAGGGAATGGAGATGCTGAGGCACCTTCTGATGGGCAGGATAGTTTATGAAAGGTTGGATAATCACAGATCATGTCACATCCCACCCTCCCCGCTTGACGGATCTGAATAAAATGTGGGAATGGCAGCTCAATTTACACGCAGAAGGTGGAGGTGCTCACACCTGGTTTGCTTTGTGTTTTCAGTCTACGCTCTCATGTGGACATAAAATGTCATAGAGTCAGAGAGTCATAGAGGTTTACAGCATGGAAACAGGCCCTTCGGCCCAACTTGTCCATGCCGCCCTTTTTTTTAAACCCCTAAGCTAATCCCAATTGCCCGCATTTGGCCCATATCCCTCTGTACCCATCGTACCCATGTAACTGTCTAAATGCTTTTTAAAAGACAAAATTGTACCCGCCTCTACTACTACCTCTGGCAGCTTGTTCCAGACACTCACCACCCTCTGTGTGAAAAAATTGCTCCTCTCCCCTCTCACCTTAAACCTTAAAATTGTATCTCTCCCCTCTCACCTTAAACCTATGCCCTCTAGTTTTAGACTCCCCTACCTTTGGGAAAAGATATTGACTATCTACCTTGTCGATGCCCCTCATTATTTTATAGACCTCTATAAGATCACCCCTCAGCCTCCTATGCTCCAGCAAAAAAAGTCCCAGTCTATCCAGCCTCTCCTTATAACTTAATCCATCAAGTCCCGGTAGCATCCTAGTAAATCTCTTCTGCACTCTTTCTAGTTTAATAATATCCTTAGCATAATAATAGGGACACATAACAATAATAGCATAATACAATGAAACAATCAGATCAGGAGGAGTACAGATGTGTTAAGTTTCAAGGAAGTAAGGTAAGGCTAGATGGCCTCTACTTTAATGCAAGGAGTATTACATGTAAAATGGATAAATTCAGGGTGGGGATCATAGAACCCATACAATGCAGAAGAAGGCCATTCGGCCCATCGAGTCTGCATCGACCACAATCCCACCGTGGCCCTATCCCCATGCATTTACTCTAGCTAGTCCTCTTGACACTAAGGGGCAATTTAGCACGGCCAACCCACCACACCCTCACATCTTTGGACTGTGGGAGGAAACCGGAGGAAACCCATGCAGACACGGGGAGAATGTGCAAACTCCACACAGACAGAGACCCGAGCCGGGATCGAACCCAGGGCCCTGGCGGTGTGAGGCAGCAGTGCTAACCACTGTGCCACCATGCCGCTACCAGAGTGGCACGTGAGATTGTGATATAGTCACAGAGATGTGGTGGAGGGAGGGGCAGGATTGGCAGCTCAACATTCTGGGGTGTAGAATCTTCAGGAGGAGCAGGGGAGGGGGTAAAAGAGGAGGAGGCACTGCATTATGAGCTGAGGGGGCAGTAAGGAGAGATGATGGCCATGATTTTCTGGCCATGTCGCGCCTGAAGCAAGGAACGTTAGAGTGGGGCAGGACTGGAGAATCACGTTTAGCGCGTGTTACGCCAGCGTCAAACCTCGTCAGTATCTTTCCACCCACCCCTCCTGGGCATAATCTGGTTTCCACCCAGTAACAGCGGGAACTAGATCAGCATACATAAATGAATATTTAAATATGCTAAATCCATTCGAGGCCGGGTCTTCCCGGCTCCCAGCATTTTCCGACCCTCGGCTGCTGCGAGAACCCTGCGAGAATCACGACTGGTCTCCACAGACAGGGAGCCGGCATGATGCCCATGCCAGGGGGCTGGCTCGGAAGCCACTGAAGACCCCGGTGGTCAGGCACATGGCGAGGCATTGCCCATTTGGCACAGGGAGCACCACAGGAATCTGTGCTGGGTCCCCAATAACTCATCATTTATACAAACGACATAGATGACTATGTGGGGGGTAGGATCAGTAAGTTTGTGGATGACACAAAGAATGGCCGGGTGGTTAACAGTGAGGCAGAGTGTATTGGGCCACAGAAAGATATAGACAGGATGGTCAAATGGGCAGGTCAGTGGCAGATCGAACTTAACCCTGAAATGTGTGTGGCGATACACTTTGTAAGGAGTAATTTGTCAAGGAAGTATTCAATGAATGGTAGGACATTAGAAAGTTCCATGGAACAAAGGAACCCCGATGTGTTTGTCCACAGATCTCTGAAAACGGAAGGGTATATTAGTAGGGTGGTGAAAAAGGGAACAGTTTATTGACATAAACAGGGAGGTCATGATGGAGTTGTATAGACCTTGGTGAGGCCACAGCTGGAGCACTGTGTGCAGTTCTGGTCGCCACATTATAGGAAGGACGTGAACGGACTGGAGGGGGTGCAGAGGAGATTCACCAGGATGCTGCCTGGGATGGAACATTTCAGTTATGAAGAGAGGTTGGATAGGCTTAGGTTGTTTTCTCTGGAGCAGAAAAGACTGAGGGGCGACCTGATTGAAATGTTCAAGATTATGAGGGATATGGACAGGGTGGATAGGGAGCAGCTGTTCCCCTTAGTTGAAGGGTCAGTCACGAGGGGTCATAGTTCAAGGTGAGGGGCAGGAGGTTTCGGGCGGATTTGAGGAAAAACCTATTCAGAGAGTGGTGAGGGTCTGGAATGCGCTGCCTGGGAGGGTGGTGGAGGCGGGATGCCTCACATCCATTAAAAACCTGGATGAGCACTTGGCGCATCATAGCATTCAGGGCTATGGGCAAAGTGCTGGTAAATGAGATTAGGTCGGAGGTCAGGTGTTTCTCACGTGTTGGGCTAACGGGCCTCTTCTGCACTGTGTGATTCTGTAATTAAAGCAGATTGGTGAGTTCTGAGGTTGTGAAAGGCATAATAGAGACTCAGGTCATGGTGGCACAGTGGGTTAGCGCTGCTGCCTCACAGCGCCAGGGACCCGGGTTCGATTCCCGCCTCGGGTCACTGTCTGTGTGGAGTCTGCACATTCTCCCCGTGTCATAGAACATAGAACATAGAACATTACAGCGCAGAACAGGCCCTTCGGCCCACGATGTTGCACCGACCAGTTAAAAAAAAACTGTGACCCTCCAACCTAAACCAATTTCTTTTCGTCCATGAACCTATCTACGGATCTCTTAAACGCCCCCAAACTAGGCGCATTTACTACTGATGCTGGCAGGGCATTCCAATCCCTCACCACCCTCTGGGTAAAGAACCTACCCCTGACATCGGTTCTATAACTACCCCCCCTCAATTTAAAGCCATGCCCCCTCGTGCTGGATTTCTCCATCAGAGGAAAAAGGCTATCACTATCCACCCTATCTAAACCTCTAATCATCTTATATGTTTCAATAAGATCCCCTCTTAGCCGCCGCCTTTCCAGCGAAAACAATCCCAAATCCCTCAGCCTCTCCTCATAGGATCTCCCCTCCATACCAGGCAACATCCTGGTAAACCTCCTCTGCACCCTCTCCAAAGCCTCCACATCCTTCCTGTAATGTGGGGACCAGAACTGCACACAGTACTCCAAGTGCGGCCGCACCAGAGTTGTGTACAGTTGCAACATAACGCTACGACTCCTAAATTCAATCCCCCTACCAATAAACGCCAAGACACCATATGCCTTCTTAACAACCTTATCTACTTGATTCCCAACTTTCAGGGATCTATGCACACATACACCTAGATCCCTCTGCTCCTCCACACTATTCAAAGTCCTCCCGTTAGCCCTATACTCAACACATCTGTTATTCCTACCAAAGTGAATTACCTCACACTTCTCCGCATTAAACTCCATCCGCCACCTCTCGGCCCAACTTTGCAACCTGTCTAAGTCTTCCTGCAAACTACGACACCCTTCCTCACTGTCTACCACACCACCGACTTTGGTGTCATCAGCAAATTTGCTAATCCACCCAACTATACCCTCATCCAGATCATTAATAAATATTACAAACAGCAGTGGCCCCAAAACAGATCCCTGAGGTACACCACTTGTAACCGCACTCCATGATGAATATTTACTATCAACCACCACCCTCTGTTTCCTATCCGCTAGCCAATTCCTGATCCAATTTCCTAGATCACCCCCAATCCCATACATCTGCATTTTCTGCAGAAGCCTACCATGGTGAACCTTATCAAACGCCTTACTAAAATCCATATATACCACGTCCACTGCCTTGCCCCCATCCACCTCCTTGGTCACTTTCTCAAAAAACTCAATAAGGTTAGTAAGGCACGACCTACCTGCCACAAAACCATGCTGACTATCACCTATCAATTCATTACTCTCCAAATAACTATAAATCCTATCCCTTATAATTTTTTCCAACATCTTGCCGACAACAGAAGTGAGACTCACCGGTCTATAATTCCCGGGGAAGTCTCTGTTCCCCTTCTTAAACAATGGGACAACATTCGCTAACCTCCAATCTTCTGGTACTATACCAGAGGCCAACGACGACCTGCGTGGGTTTCCTCCGGATGCTCCGGTTTCCTCCCACTGTCTAAAGATGTGCGGGTTAGATGGATTGGCCATGCTAAATTGCCCCTTAGTGTCCAAAGATGTGCAGGTTAGGTGGATCAGCGGGGTAAAAGTGTGGGACTATGAGAATAAGGTGGGGGGAGAGGCCCTGGGTAAGACACTCTGTCAGAGAGTTGGTGCAGATTCAATGGGCTGAATGGCCTCCTCCTGCACTGTCGGGGTCCTATGATTCTGGTCCCTTCTTTCTTATATAGATCCTGGTTCAGCTCCCTGCCTGCTAAAGGGTTAACACCTTCATTGCCTGAACGGTGGCGGGGGAGGGGAGGGGAGGGGAGGGGAGGGGGGGGGCGGAGGGTAACTACCAGTTAAATTGGCAGTATTATTTCCCGCCAATAACCCTGCCGCCTCAACAAAGGACGTGTGAAACATCTGCTTCAATAAAAGCTGCTGCAGAATTATTGAGGCGGAGCAAGCAGGGACAATTCGGTCAATTAATGGATGAAAAGCGACCTTTTCAAATCCATAACTCCACATCAGCCACAATCCATGTTGTTGACTGAGAGCTGTCCCAGTCACCACGCAGTGACGCTCTGTCTGGGTGCCACATCCGCCTGCCTGCCAGCTCGGGTGACAAAACGGTGACTAATTCTGGGTGCTAAAGCTCTGAACTCTCTGCGAAAGGGGAACTGCTGGATCAGCTGGATTTCCTGTGGGGAAGAGAGAGGGGGAGGGATATATTTTCTTATCGTTAACTCAAACAAAGAGTTGACATTTACGCTGCACATTTCATGACCTCAGAGTATTCGAAAGAGCTTTAAAAGCCAATGAAGCCATTTTGTATGAAGTGTGGCCCCCTGTCATAATGTGTAGGAAAACACAGCAGCCAATTCACGCTCAGGAAGATCCCACGAACAGCCACGTGGTGAAATCCAGATTATTGGTTTCTGGGGATTTGGTTTGAGAGTCAAATATTGGCTCGGGCACCAGAGAGAAAACTCCCCAGCTCCTCTTCGCAGTTGTGGTCACTGGACTCTCGCCTGAAAGGCCAAACAGGGCCTCAGTTGAATGGCCCTTCTGAAAGACAGCGCCCCTGCCAATGCAGCACTCCCGCCGTGTTACATTGGAATGTGGACCCGGGTTGTGTGATCCAATCTCTCAAATTGGACTTGAACCAACCACCTTGCCGACTCTACCCAAAGAGCCCCATGAGGGGTGGGGTTGGCCGGGTCGGTGGGGTGGGGGGGGGGGGGGGGGGTCAGGGTGGGAGGTTGTAATGAAGGAAAATAGAGGAAGGAGAGAGAGAAATCAGAGGCTGTAGTGTAAAGGGTCTGACACTCGAAGGTTTCACATGGGATTGAGGACAGTACAGCCCACAAAAGTCAAATCAAAATGACCCACACCGAGGGGTCAGTGCAGTGTTATAGACAGAGCCAGGTGAGAAGCAAGCACGGAGACAGCGCCTAGCTTGGACCTTTACTGTACCTATGTATATAGTAGTTAGTAGTTAGTAAATACTTACTGCTAAGCTGCTTAAGACTACAAATACCTTAACAAGACCAATCAAACTACATGGAACATCTAACAACACCCCCTACATTTGCTCCACATAAGATTTTCCCATTGGTGGTTGGGCCTCCAATCATCACCCGCCATTGCGCCACTCAGCATCTGCTCTGCCCCTTCACTGTCGCAGGAGTGACAGCTTTGTGGGCATGGCTGATCCTATAACTTGTCCCTTTACAACCCCCCGGCCTCCCCACCCCACCGCCCACTCTCTGGGAAGGTTTGTGGGCCCCACTTGGCATCACCATGTAGCAATCATCTCTCGATCCATTTACATTCCCTTTACCTTCTTGTCTGTGCCATTGAATACAAGAGTTGGGACATCTTGTTGAAGTTGTACAAGACATTATTCAGGCCACACATGGAATACTGTGTACAGTTCTGGTCACCCTATTATAGAAAGGATATTATTAAACTAGAAAGAGTGTAGAAAAGAGTTACTAGGGTGCTACCGGGACTTGATGGTTTGAGTTATAAAGAAAGGCTGGATAGAGTGGGACTTTTTTCCTTGGAGCATAGGAGGCTGAGGGGTGATCTTATAGAGGTCTATAAAATAATAAGGGGCATACATCAGCTTGATAGTCAATATCTTTTCCCAAAGGCAGGTGAGTCTAAAACTAGAGAGCATAGGTTTAAGGTGAGAGGGGAGAGATATAAAAGGGTCCAGAGGGGCATTTTTTTCACACAGAGGGTGGTGAGTGTCTGGAACAAGCTGCCAGAGATAGTAGTAGAGGCAGGTACAACTTTGTCTTAAAAAAAGCATTTAGACAGTTACATGGGTAAGATGGCTATCGAGGGATATGGGTCAAATGCAGGCAATTGGGGCTAGTTAGGGGTTAAAAAAAAAGGCGGCATGGACAAGTTGGGCCGAAGGGCCTTTTTCCATGCTGTAAACCTCTATGACTCTATAATTCTATCTCTATTGATTACAGACCCCTCTCCCCCCTCACCCTCACAGTATAAATCTTGTCCTGGTTTCCTTGTCTTTAGCTCTGACGAAGGGTCATTCAGACTCTAAACGTTGGTTCTATTCTCTTCACAGGCTCTGTCAGACCTGTTGAGATTTTCCAGCATTTTCTGTTTGTCTCTCAGATCCCAGCATCCGCAGTATTTTGCCTTTATCCCTGGAGGCCCATGTCGCTATCCCGCGCACCCCCCACCATCTCCACTCGGATGAGGGTCCCATGAGCAAGGTGTCATATTAAACCACAAGAAAAGGTTCTCGGGCTGGGGAAGGTTTTGCCCTGTGTCTCCTGTAGTCAATCCTCCCTCTACTCTAGGATGGTCTAAGGAAGAACAAAGGATTGCATTGAACCAACAGCATAGAGACAGGCCTGGCTGCTTCATGCTGGTGTGTATGTTCCACACGAGCCTCTTCCCCACGGCCTCATCCCATCCCATCAACATCTCTTTGTATTCCACCTTTCCTCATGCGTTTATCCAACTTCCCGTGTAGTCCATCTACACCATTCACCCCCACCAGTCCCTCTGTAGGGAGCTCCACATTCTCACTACTCTGGGCAAAGACTGAATTCCTTGTTGGAGTTGTTAATGACTGTCGCGTATGGAAGGCGATGGCCTAGTGGGGTTATCACTAGACTACTAATCCAGAAACTCAGCTAATGTTCTGGGGACCCAGGTTCAAATCCCGCCACGGTAGATGGTGGAATTTGAATTCAATAAAAAATATCTGGAATTAAGAGTCTACTGATGACCATGAAACCATTGTGGATTGTTGGAAAAACCCATCTGGTTCACTGATGTCCTTTAGGGAAGGAAATCTGCTGTCCTTACCCGGTCTGGCCTACATGTGACTCCAGGGCCACAGCAATGTGGTTGACTCTCAACTGCCTTCGGGCAACTAAGGATGGGCAATAAATGCTGGCCAGCCAGTGACACCCATGACCCACGAATGATTAGAAAAAAGGCCCCTAACTCAGATCTCCCCCCACATCTTCTCTAGCGCATAATCTTACAGCTCCCGACCAGGCCCTGTTTTTCTAGAGAAAGGAGTTCCAGCCTGATCAACCTTTCACTGAAAGCTGTAACGTCTCTGTCAATCTCTACCTCTGTCAACCTTGGAAGAGGAGAATGAGACCAAATGACCATAAGACATAGGAGCAGAATTGGGCCATTTGGCCCATTGAGTCGGCTCTGCCATTCAATCATGGCTGATACGTTTCTCAACCCATTCTCCCGCCTTTTCCCCGTTACCTTTGATCCCCTCACCAATCAAGAACCTATCTATCTCTGTCTTAAATACACTCAATGACCCCCCGCCCTCCACAGCTTTCTGTGGCAATGAATTCCACAGATTCACCACCCTCTGGCTGAAGAAATTCTTCCTCATCTCGGTTCTAAAGGGCCGTCCCTTTACTCTGAGGCCCTGCCCTCAGATCCTAGTCTCTCCGCCTAATGGAGACATCTTCCCCACGTCCACTCTCTCCAGGCCTTTCAGTATTCTGTAAGTTTCAATGAGATTCCCCCCTCATCCTTCAAAACTCCATTGAGCAAAGTTAAAGTTAATTTGTTAGTGTCACAACTAGGCTTACATTAACACTGCAATCAAGCTACTGTGACAATCCCCTAGTCGCCACACTCCGGTGCCTGTTCGGGTACACTGAGGGAGAATTTAGCATGGCCAATGCACCCTAACCAGCATGTCTTTTGGACTGTGGGAGGAAACCAGAGCACCCGGAGGAAACCCACGCAGACACGGGGAGAACGTGCAGATTCTGCACAAGCAGTGACCCAAGCCAGGAATCGAACCCGGGTCCCTGGCGCTGTGAGGCAGGAGTGCTAACCGCTGTGCCACCGTGCCGCCCAGTACAGACTCAAAGCCTTCAAACACTGGACCATGGGAAGAGCCCGATGGTTTAGATAGTATCGGAGCACTCGTTGTAGCACGGGACTGTACATATCTGACAGGTCCAATCCTCACTCTATATTGAGCCTGATTAGAATGGAGCTGGCAGCCCAGGACATGGAGGAGAAGGGAAAGTAGGGCTAGGAGGGAGGGAAAGGAGTGTGATGCAGCTGGCCTGACTCAAGAGGAGAGGGAAAATGGGGGATATAAAACCCTGTGTGGGTTCACCCCAGCTGACTCTGGCACATCCTTGTTGCCAAGGAGATGAGGTGGAATACAGGGGGGCAGTGATGAAGGGGTGGATGAAGGGGTCGCTGATGTTGGGTGGGGTGCATTCGCAAGTGGATATCATCCATCTATTGTCGGTGCAGACTCGATGGGCCGAAGGGCCTTTTCTGACTCTGACTCGCACTAACCACTCCACAGTCAGATAGGGTGCTAATATTGCAGATACTGGCACTGACCCTGGGGCAGGAGCCGGGATGGGGGGGGAGTGGCGCCTCTGCAGAACAATGCATCCAGCGAGAATCTGTCCATCTCCGGGACAGGGAGGGGAAGGGTGGGGGGGGAAGCCAAAAACCAATTACACAGAAATAGAAATGGGAACAAGCAAGTCCTGGAATAAACAGAACAAAAGGCACTCAGTATCTTAAACAAGCGCCCAGCAACACTTCAGCATAGGAATGCAGAACGAGGTGCTCTTTGAGCAACACTGCAGTATCTCCCCATGCAGCTTTTCAAGGTTATTATTACTGTGCCCTCACAGATGATTAATGCACCAAAATGGTCCCACAGTCTGTAAACATAGACAGTGTCAACTTACCATTTCCCCTTTTAACTGCAAACACAGGAGAACAGCAGGTACAAGCAGTGGAACTAAATGGGACTATAACATGAGCCAGTCTGGAAATGTCGTTTAACAGGACAGGCTACCTCTCTTTCTCCTTGTCTCTCTCTCTCTCTCTGTCTCTTTCTCATTCACACTCTCTCTCTCTGTGTTTCGATCGACTGCACAGTGAAATGCTGACGTGAAATTAAAGGTCTAACCGGAACTTTACACACTGTCAGCAAACCTGTCTGGCCAATGTGGGGAAAAAAACTCATTATCCAAACAGAAAGTGGTGCAGTGTGGCAGGGGGAAGGGGCAGTGACAGAGGGAGGAAATCAGGCAGATTCAGAACTCACTTTAGTCTCAGGGTTGTTGTAGCTGAGACTTAGGGAAGAGACTTGTGATGGCAGGATGCAGAGCCAAGGAAAGACATGCGTTATAAACAGTCCGGAGCGTTTGTTACAGAGTGATTCACTGTCTGGAGTGTTTGTTACAGAATAAGTTACAATCTGGAGTGAGTGTTACAGAGTGATTTACTGTCTGGAGTGAGTGTTACAGTGTAATTCACTGGAGGGAGTGTTGAAGAGTAATTGACAGTCTGGAGTGTGTGTTAGAGAGTAATTCACTGTCTGGAGTGTGTGTTAGAGAGTAATTCACTGTCTGGAGTGAGTATCACAGAGTAATTCACAGTTTTAAGTATGTTACAGAGTAATATACTGCCTGCTGCGTATCAGTAATACTCTGACTGTAGAATGTTAGTGCTATCGACAGTCATGCATACAGAGCTTTCCAATCTTTAATCAAAATAGTTATGAATAGAGTAAAATCTGAGGCCCCAGCGCAAATGTTTGGGTGACATATTCACCCCACCCTGCCTTTCTAAGGTCATTCCCTTTCCGTCTGATCATTCCAAAACAATTCTCTAATCATGTCGACCTCCAGTTGCAGCTCCTCTGATCTTTGTTCGCAATCTCTTATGTGGCACTTTATCAAATGCCATCTGATGGTCCATTTAAGTAATGTCCACGGACTCTCCTTTATCTGCCATATAAGTTACCCCCACAAAACCGTTCACCCCGGGTTCCTCGACACGAGCTACCCTTCACAAATCCATGCTGACTCTCTGATCAGCTGCAAGTTTGCCTCAGGCTTTCATATCAGCGACCCACACAATCCTTTCACTCAGATGGATGTCTCGGAGTGTTTTGTCATTGTCTTAGAGACCTCGCGGGGTCACTTGTGGCACGCAGAGAGGGGGAGCGTTGAACGGGCACCATGGGCAGCAGGGCTCGGAGCGCAGGCTGACATTTTTGCTGCAAATCAGGCTGTTCCTTCACAAACACTTCACAGAGTAATCCGCCCGCTGTGTCCAAGCCTCCCTTTGCTTTAACATTTCTCCGTCTCTTCCTCTCACTCCGTGACTAGCTCTCTTTCCAGCGCAATGATCAGCAGGATATAACTGAAAAAGAACAGCTACTGCTCATCCTAGGAGTGGCTTCACTCAGGCCAGACCAGCCTTCTGTATATTTACAGGATAGCCCCTGAGAAAAACAGCACTTTTCTCAGGAAAAAGGACACAGCTAATTCCTTGAAAATCATTCTGAATTCCCTGGGGGTTTGGAGGAACCATGTTTAACGCGAATTATAATTGATCCACAGAACGATGGAATGATACATCACAGAAAAGGCCATTTGGCCCTTTGTGGTAGTTCTGGCCCTTTGAATGAGTGACGCAATGTGTTTAACTCCTTTTCCCGTCATCGCGCGATGGTCAGATTCAAACGGCATGAAGATTGAATGTATTTTTTTATAGCGTTAGACCCAAATCTCACAGCTTGAGATCTGACTGAGTTCAATTTCTCTTCACCCAATCACCTCTGTCATAGTACCAAGGTTCCTATATCAATGGGTGGCACAGTGGTTAGCACCGCTGCCTCACAGCGCCAGGGACCCGGGTTCAATTCCGGTCTCGGGTCACTGTCTGTGCGGAGTCTGCACATCCTCCCCGTGTCTGCATGGGTTTCCTCCCACAGTCCAAAGATGTGCTTCATGCTAAATTGCTCCTTAGTGTCAGGGGGATTAACAGGTAAAGTACGTGGGGCTACAGGGATAGGGCTTGGGTGGGATTGTGGTCGGTGCAGACGCGATGGGCCGAATAGCCTCCTTCTCCACTGTATGGATTCAATGATTCATCTTGTTTAACTTCACATTTTGTGCAGTTTAAGCCACAGTGCCGGTTTCCAGGTGATAATATCTATGACTGTGATGCGCTATCAATTAGGCAAAAGACTACTTGTGTGCCAATACAACTGTAGGCTTTTAATCATTACAGAACCAGGAGCACATCCCAACAGGTAACCGACCCGAACTGAACAAGGGGGAGGAGACAGCCACCTTTATACTAGGTGACAAGGGGAGGAGCCGAGCTGGCAGGGGATGTGTCCAGGCATAACAAACACACAACGGTGGTCCATGTAGGACAAAGGCACAACTGAAGTCCACCACAGACTGCTTCTTTTCAGGTTTTTGGGAGAGGTGGTGGCATTGTGGAAATGTCACCAGATGGTAACCCAGAGGCCTAGGCAAATGCTGTGAGGACACAGGTCCAAACCCCACCACCGGCGAAATTTAAATTCAATGAATAAACTCTGGAATGTAAAGTTATCCTCAGTAATGGTCACTATGGCAACTATCGCCAACTGTTGTCAGATTAAAACTCTTTAGGGGAGGAAATCTGCCGTCCTTACCTGGCCTGGCCTACATCTATCCTGTCTAGACCTGTTAGAATTTTAAAAGTCTCGATGAAATCCCCCCTCATTCATCTGAACTCCAGCGAAAACAATCCTAACCCAGTTACGGGCGGCACAGTGGTTAGCACTGCTGCTTCACAGCTCCAGGGTCCTGGGTTCGATTCCCGGCTCGGGTCACTGTCTGTGTGGAGTTTGCACGTTGTCTGCGTGGGTTTCCTCCGGGTGCTCCGGTTTCCTCCCACAGTCCAAAGATGTGCGGGTTAGGTTGATTGGCCAGGTTAAAAATTGCCCCTTAGAATCCTAAAATGCGTAGGTTAGAGGGATTAGCGGGTAAATATGTGGGGGTAGGGCCTGGGTGGGATTGTGGTCGGTGCAGACTCGATGGGCCGAATGGCCTCCTTCTGCACTGTAGGGTTTCTATGATTTCTATGATTTCCAGTCAATCTCTCCTCATACATCAGTCCCGCCATCCCTGGAATCAGCCTGGTAAACCTTCGCTGCACTCCCTCGAGAGCAAGAACATCCTTCCTCAGAAAAGGAGACCAAAACTGCACACAATACTCTAGTTGTGGCCTCACCAAGGCCCTGAATAATTACAACAACACATCCCTGCTCCTGTACTCGAAACCTCTCGCAATGAAGGCTAACATACCATTTGCCTTCTTTACCGCCTGCTGCACCTGCATGCTTATCTTCAGCGACTGGTGCACAAGGACACCCAGGTCCCGCTGCACACTCCCCTCTCCCAATTTACAGCCTTTCTGGTAGTAATCTGCCTTCTTGTTTTTGCTTTCAAAGTGAATAACCTCACACTTACCCAAATTATACTGCATCTGCCATTGATTTGCCCACTCGCCCAACCTGTCCAGATCATTCTGAAGGATCTCTGCATCACAGTTCACCCTCCCACCCAACTTGGTATCATCTGCAAACTTTGAGATGTTACATTTTGTTCCCTCATCCAAATCGTTAATATATATTGTGAATAGCTGGGGTCCCAGCACCGATCCCTGTGGCACCCCACTAGTTACTGCCTGCCAATTTGAAAAGCACCCATTAATCCCTACTCTTTGTTTCCTCTCTGCCAACCAATTTTCTATCCCTCTCAATACAGTTCCCCCAATCCCATGCGCTTTAATCTTGCACAATAATCTCTTGTGCGGGACTTTGTCAAACGCTTTCTGAAAGTCCAAATAACCACAAAGACTGGTTGCCCCTTGTCAACTCTACTAGTTACATCTTCAAAGAATTCCAACAGATTTGTCAAGCATGATTTCCCCCTTCATAAATCCACGCTGACTCTGTCTGATCCTGCCACTGCTTTCTAAATGCTCTGCGATAAAGTCCTTGAGAATGGATTTGAGAATTTTCCCCATTACCGATGTTAAGCTGACTGGTCTATAATTCCCTGATTTCTCTCTCCCTCCCTTTTTGAACATTGGAGTGACATTCGCTACCCTCCAATCTGCAGGGACTGGTCCAGAGTCTATAGAATCCTGGAAGATGACCACCAATGCATCCACTATTTCTTGAGCCACTTTCTTAAGAACTCTGGGATGTAGATTATCAGGCCCTGGGGATTTATCCGCCTTCAATCCCATCAACTTTCCCAGCACCATTTCTCTACTAGCATTCATCTCCCTCAGTTCTTCCCTCTCACTAAGTCTTGCATTCTCCAACATTTCTGGCATTTGATTTGTGTCCTCTTTTGTGAAGACAGAACCAAAGTATGTATTCAGTTGCTCGGCCATTTCTTTGTCCCCTATTATACATTCCCCCGTTTCTGTCTGTAGGGGACCTACATTTGTCTTCACCAACCTCTTTCTCTTCATGTTTCCAGAGAAACTCTTAGTGACAGACTTCATGTTCCCTGCAAGCTTACTTTCGTACTGCATTTTCCTCTTAATCAATCCCTTGGCCCTTCCTTGCTGAATTCTAAACTGCTCCCAATCCTCAGATCTATTATTTTTCTTGGCTAATCTGTATGCTTCTTCCTTAGATTGGATACTCTCTCTAATTTCCTTTTTAGGCCATGGATTGGCCCTCTTACCCATTTTGCTTTTGTGCCAGACAGGAATAAACAGTTGCTGCAGTTCCCCCATGCGTTCTTTGAATGTTTGCCATTGCCTATCCACTGTCATCCCCTTAAGTAACTCTCCCCAATCTATCAAGGCCAACTCACGCCTCACATCCTCATAGTTTCCTTTATTAAGATTCAGCACCCTAGTCTCTGAATCAACAAGCAGACTGATCATCGTTAGTAAATAATATCACACTTTCTTCCGCATTTCACCACAGAAATCTGTTCATCTAATACATTTATCCTCCATCATCCACAGATATTTCATAGAATCATAGAATCCCTACAGTGCAGAAGGAGACCATTCAGCCCATTGAGTCCAATCTTGCTCTCGAGGGAGTGCAGCGAAGGTTTACCAGGCTGATTCCGGGGATGGTGGGACTGATGTACGAGGAGAGATTGACTAGGTTAGGATTGTTTTCGCTGGAGTTCAGATGAATGAGGGGGGATCTCATAGAGACTTATAAAATTCTAACAGAACTAGACAGGGTAGATGCGGGAAGGATGTTCCCAATGGTGGGGGAATCCAGAACCAGTCTGAGGATTCTGGGTAGACCATTTAGGACGGAGGTGAGGAGACATTTCTTCACCCAAAGAGTGGTGAGCCTGTGGAATTCATTACCACAGGAAGTAGTTGATGCCAAAACATTGAATGTATTCAAGAGGCGGCTGGATATAGCACTTGGGGCAAATGGGATCAAAGGTTATGGGGAGAAAGCAGGATTAGGCTATTGAGTTGGACAATCTGCTATGATCGTGATGAATGGAGGAGCAGACTTGAAGGGCCGAATGGCCTCCTCCTGCTCCTATCTTCTATGTTTCTATGAGTCTGCACCAACAACAATCCCACCCAGGCCCTATCCCCGTAATCCCACATATTTACCCTAGCTAATCCCTTGATACCAAGGGGCAATTTAGCATGGCCAATCAGCCTAACCTGCACATCTTTGGATTATTGGTGGAAACCGGAGCACCCGGAGGAAACCTACGCAGACACGAGGAGAATGTGCAGACTCCACACAGACAGTGACCCAAGCCGGGAATCGAACTCAGGTCCCTGACACTGTGAGTCAGCAGTGCTAACCACTGTGCCACTTTACTTAGAGTCATAGAGTCATAGATGTTTACAGCTTGGAAACAGGCCCTTCGGCCCAACTTGTCCATGCCGCCCCTTTTTTTAAACTCCGAAGCTAGTCCCAATTACCCACATTTGGCCCATATCCCTCTATACCCATCTTACCCATGTAACTGTCTAAACACTTTTTAAAAGACAGAATTGTACCTGCCTCTACTACTACCTCTGGCAGCTTGTTCCAGACACTCACCACCCTCTGTGTGAAAGAATTGCCCCTCTGGACCCTTTTGTATCTCTCTCCTCTCACCTTAAACCTATGTCCTCTAGTTTTAGACTCCAATACCTTTGGGAAAAGATAGTGACTATCTAGCTGATCTATTCCCCTCATTATTTTATAGACCTATATAAGATCACCCCTAAGCCTCCTATGCTCCAGAGAAAAAAGTCCCAATCTATCCAACCTCTCCTTATAACTCAAACCATTAAGTCTCAGCAGCATCCTAGTGAATCTCTTCTGCACTCTTTCAGGTTTAATAATATCCTTACTATATTCGGGTGACCAGAACTGTACACAGTATTCCAAGTGTGGCCTTACCAATGTCTTGTACAATTTCAACAAGACGTCCCAACTCCTGTATTCAACGTTCTGACCAATGAAACCAAACATGCTGAATGCCTTCTTCACCACTCTGTCCACCTGTGCCTCCACTTTCAAGGAGCTAATGAACCTGTACCCCTAGATCTCTTTGTTCTATAACTCTCCCCAATGCCCTACCATTAACTGAGTAAGTCCTGCCCTGGTTCGATCGACCAAAACGCATCACCTCGCATTTATCTAAATTAAACTCCATCTGCCATTCGTCAGCCCACTGGCCCAATTGATCAAGATCCCGTTGCAATCCAGATAACCTTCTTCACTGCCCACTATGCACAAATCTTTATTTAACACTGAGGCATATTTCAGAAGCCAGCTGCTTAATATGCCTGGCTACGTTTCAGAAATAAACATATAATTTTTCAAAGTAACCTTGATCACACATTTGAATACAATTCTTTGCAGCTTTGTACGTTACACCAGATCAGCCATTGTCTCCTTAAGTGATTACTAAACATCAATAACATGCTAAGGGTTCAGGCATGTGGGCGCTGGAGGCAGTCCAGAGAAAGTTCACTCGGTAGACCCCAGGTATGGAAGGGTTTTCTTATGAGGAGAGGTTGAGTAGGGTTTGGGGTTGGACTCATTAGAGTTTAGAAGAATGAGAGGCGACCTTATTGAGGCATATCGGGTTCTCAGGGTAGAAGCTGAGAGGTTGTTACCCCTTGTGGGAGAGTCGAGGACCAGAGGGTATAATCTCAGAGTAAGGGGTTGCCCATTTAAGACAGAGATGAAGAGGAATTTCTTCTCTCAGAGGGGAGTGAATCTAAAGTTTAAAGTTTATTAGTCAAAAGTAGGCTTACATTAACACTGCAATGAAGTTACTGTGCAAATCTCCTAGCCGCCACACTCTGGCGCCTGTCCGGGTACACTGAGGGAGAATTTAGCATGGCTAATGCACCTGACCAGCATATCTTTCGGACTGTGGGAGGAAACTGGAGCACCCAGAGGAAACCCATGCAGACACAGGGAGAACGTGCAAATTCCACACGGACAGTGACCCAAGCCAGGAATTGAACCCTGGTCCCTAGCGCTGTGAGGTAGCAGTTCTAACCACTGTGCCACCATGCCGCCCCAATAATCTGTGGAATTCTTTACCACAGAGGGTTGTAGAGGCTGGATTGTTAAGTATGTTCAAGTCTGAGATAGACAGATTTTTAATCAGTTGGGGAATCGAGGGCTATGGGGATAAGGCAGGAAAGTGGAGTTGAGGATTATCACATCAGATCAGTCATCATCTCATTGAATAACGGAACAGACTTAATGGGCCGAATGGCCTATCTCTGTTCCTACCTCTTATGGCCTTATGGGCTACATCTCGTGACACCACTATTCCAACCAGATAGGAAATGATTGGTAACTCCCCATCAATCTTACCTGGAAACCACACCGTGATTGGTATTGATGCGCGTTATCACACACGAGGCTTGAGATGCTCAGGAAATAAAGGCTTTTATTTGCTGTTACAACGAAGCTACTAATTATATACACGATCCCAGACTGAGGGGTCCCAGACAGAGCAGTGACCTTTATACCTCTCCCAGGAGGCGGAGCCCGACTGGGATGTACCACAATAACTATAATACAAGTGTAACAGCCCAACCCTAACCCCAACAGCAACAAGTAGAACAACCCATCCCTAACCCCAACAGCAACATGTATATACATACTTGTAGTACTGGCCAGACCCTGGCTCAGTACTATCTAATGGGAACCAACGATGGTTCACCACATTCACCCCTCCTTTGAAGACAAAGGCCGGCGGGGTACAAAAAAAACAGAATAATTTGTCATCAGTCTATAAGTTCAGACGGTCAGGGGGACCGCACCGTCGTTGTGACCTCCTCAATACCGGCGATGACACCGGAGTAGGCACTCGCGGTGGCGTTCTCCACAAGGCGATGTCCAACTGTTCCTCCACAGTCTCACGGGCCGGTTGACCCCGAGGTGATGGTAATCCGTTGAGTTCCGACACGCCCTGAAGTGGCGACCATCTCCTGGACTCAGGCAAGCTGTACACGGGAGTAAAAGGGTTAAGTAATGGTCCCGATGCTGCCCGCGCAGATCCGGAGGGGAAACAATAGTTAGGGGGTTTCTAACTGGGGGTATGGGAGCGACCATGTTGGTCGGCACCGACCGCGAACGACCAGCAGGGGTCATCCTCGTCAATCTCAGCTGCCTGCAGTGGCGCTCATGAACCAACGGTGGCGTCGATCATCCTGGACCAGGCCAAGCCTCATAGACTTGACAAGTCTATGATGGACATTCAGGTAAACGACCACTTGATTTATTGTCTGTTTGACAGCGGGAGCACTGAGAGTTTTATCCACCCAGACGCTGTGAAGCGGTGTGGACTCCGGATTCAACCTGTCAAACAGACAATTTCTATGGCATCAAGGTCCCGGTCTGTCACCGTGCTAGGGAGTTGCGTGGTAACTTTAACGGTGCAAGGCATGGTTTACGAGCGTTTCAAGCTCCTGGTGTTGCCGCACCTTTGCGCGCCAATACTTCTCGGACTAAACTTCATGGTCCACTTGAGGAGTGTAACCCTACAGTACGGTGGGCCACTCCCTCCACTTTCAGTGGGAGAACAGCAAATAAAATTGATGCGCGTTATCACACACGAGGCTTGAGATGCTCAGGAAATAAAGGCTTTTATTTGCTGTTACAACGAAGCTACTAATTATATACACGATCCCAGACTGAGGGGTCCCAGACAGAGCAGTGACCTTTATACCTCTCCCAGGAGGCGGAGCCCGACTGGGATGTACCACAATAACTATAATACAAGGTGTAATAGCCCAACCCTAACCCCAACAGCAACAAGTAGAACAACCCATCCCTAACCCCAACAGCAACATATATATACATACTTGTAGTACTGGCCAGACCCTGGCTCAGTACTATCTAATGGGAACCAACAATGGTTCACCACAGGTATTACATCCATAATTTGTATTATGAAACTATCCTCCACTCACTGCATTTTACTGGAGGAAACACTTTGCTTTATTGGGAGATTTTGCTGTAATTTTGGTCATGTGTTTTATTTGCTGTAGTTCATAGAGTCCCTTTTTCAAGCCACTCAGGTCACAGGAATACTGTGAGGTAATTCCAGGATATAAAGTCGGATAAGAGGGGGTAACTGTCAGAGTGTGCTCGCCACCTCTCGTGTCAGAAGGAAGGTCGGTGAGGCTCTCATACAAATCATGATTGTCTTCATAAAACCACCCTCAGAAGAGAGAGATACAAATCCAGAAAGTGTTCCAGACGTGAGCATCATTGAAGAAAGGTCATATTTCCAATGACGCCTGTTGGCATCTTACTTGAGAGCGACTAAATTCTGTATTGATTTATTCCACCATTCCTGAGTGAGCCTTGCAGTATTCGAACAGCATTCTATTGGGATTTTATTCAGTTTGTTAATTGTTTTAATAAGGTTGTCACCAGTTTTGAATAATAAAACTGTTAACTGTTCATGATAGAGAGTAAGAGTTTTAACAACACCAGGTTAAAGTCCAACAGGTTTATTTGGTAGCAAATGCCATTAGCTTTCGGAGCCCTGCTCCTTCGTCAGATGGAGTGGAAATCTGCTCACAAAAAAAAATGATAGAGACTGTCAGATCCTGCTTTCATTTACCAAACCAATAACTTCTTATGACCTCACACACACTCGTACAAGATTATGAGGTGAGATATATCCCTTTGAGTGGTTCCAAAATCAAACAGAGGGAAAAATCACCTCCGCGTTGTAACACTATATAAACAGACTCTGGAGACTGTTTGCTGTATAAATAGACTCTGTAGACAGTTTGCTGTATAAATAGACTCTGTAGACAGTTTGCTACCTGAACAGACTCTGTACACTGTTTCTATATAAATAGATTCTGTAGATTGTTTGCTATATAAATAGACTCTGTGGACTGTTGGCGATATCAACAGACTTTGTAGACTGTTTGCTATATAAATAGACTCTGTAGACTGTTTGCTGTATTAACAGACTCTGTAGACTGTTTCTTATATAAACCGACACTGTAAACCATTTGCTATATAGAACATAGAACATAGAACATTACAGCGCAGAACAGGCCCTTCGGCCCACGATGTTGCACCGACCAGTTAAAAAAAAAACTGTGACCCTCCAACCTAAACCAATTTCTTTTCGTCCATGAACCTATCTACGGATCTCTTAAACGCCCCCAAACTAGGCGCATTTACTACTGATGCTGGCAGGGCATTCCAATCCCTCACCACCCTCTGGGTAAAGAACCTACCCCTGACATCGGTTCTATAACTACCCCCCCTCAATTTAAAGCCATGCCCCCTCGTGCTGGATTTCTCCATCAGAGGAAAAAGGCTATCACTATCCACCCTATCTAAACCTCTAATCATCTTATATGTTTCAATAAGATCCCCTCTTAGCCGCCGCCTTTCCAGCGAAAACAATCCCAAATCCCTCAGCCTCTCCTCATAGGATCTCCCCTCCATACCAGGCAACATCCTGGTAAACCTCCTCTGCACCCTCTCCAAAGCCTCCACATCCTTCCTGTAATGTGGGGACCAGAACTGCACACAGTACTCCAAGTGCGGCCGCACCAGAGTTGTGTACAGTTGCAACATAACGCTACGACTCCTAAATTCAATCCCCCTACCAATAAACGCCAAGACACCATATGCCTTCTTAACAACCTTATCTACTTGATTCCCAACTTTCAGGGATCTATGCACACATACACCTAGATCCCTCTGCTCCTCCACACTATTCAAAGTCCTCCCGTTAGCCCTATACTCAACACATCTGTTATTCCTACCAAAGTGAATTACCTCACACTTCTCCGCATTAAACTCCATCCGCCACCTCTCGGCCCAACTTTGCAACCTGTCTAAGTCTTCCTGCAAACTACGACACCCTTCCTCACTGTCTACCACACCACCGACTTTATATAAACGGACCCAAGGCTGGGAATTGAACCCGGGTCCCTGGCGCTGTGGGGCAGCAGTGCTAACCACTGTTCCACTGTGCTACCCTTAACCTAAGGCAGTGTCTGTGCTATCAGGTTATTGTACATCCCATGGTAGTATCTAACAATGTGCAGGGCAACTCTCCCCAGTGTCCTGGTCAACATCTATCCCTTAAACAAGACAACAAAAGTACACAATTATGAGGGACACAGATAGGGTAGATAGGTAGAAACTTTTCCCCTTAGTAGATGGGCCAGTGACCAGGGGTGTAGATTTAAGGTAAGGAGCATGAGATTTCGAGGGGACGGAAAAAATGTTTTCACCCAGAGGCTGGTGGGAATCCAGAACTCGCTGCCTGAAAGGGTGGGAGAGGCGGGAACCTAAATAACATTTAGGAAGTTTTGAGATGAGTGCTTGAAACTCCGCAGCATCCGAGGCTGTGGAGTAAGTGCTTGAAAATGGGATTGGAATAGGGAGGTGTTTGATGGGGGGCTTGTATACTATGGGGGGAGTGATTTTCCCCTCAAAAAACCAAGTGCCCAACCAAGTGCAGAATCGATGGGCCAAATGGCCTCCTTCTGTACTGTAGGAATTCAATGGTTTCTATGAAATATTACCTGCCTCTCAGTGCCAGGGGCCCGGGTTCAATTCGAGCTTTGGGTCACTGTCTGTGTGGAATTTGCACATACTCCCCGTGTCTGCGTGGGTTTTCTCCGGGTGCTCCGGTTTCCTTCCACAGTCTGAAAGATGTGGTCATTTGGACTTGAAACGTCGGCTCTTTTCTCTCCTTACAGATGCTGCCGGACCTGCTGAGATTTTCCTGCATTTTCTCTCTCTTTGGGTGCTGGTTGGGTGCATTGGCCGTGCTAAATTCTCCCTCAGTGTATCCGAACAGAGTGTGGCGACCAGTGTGGATTTTCACAGCAACTTCATTGCACTGTTAATGTAAGCCTTACTTGTGATACTTGTAAATGAAATAAAACTAAACTAGGTTAATGTCATCCAAAAGACGGCAGCTCCGATAGTGTGGCACTCCACCATGCCGGCCCCCGTATTGGCAATGGGAGTCGTTATAATTAATGACCTGATGAGGAGGAAGATTGAGAAGAGTGAGGGTAATGGATGGGGAGGGCTATTAGTGACAAATCTGTAATCAGTAGGTGATAAAGTGGCACCATTACTCACTGTGCCAGCCTTGGCACTGTGACAGTAAGCAAGAGGCTTGAGTTGGCATCCGACACTCAGCGAGTGAATAAGCTTCAAAGAGTCGGGGGCCATTTCCTGAGCTTTAGCGATTAAATTATGTCCCCGTCTGGCCCCCCTCCTATCCTGAACCTCTCCGAATTCATATGGATGTCTCCGAGAGCCATCAATGTTAACAACCCAACTAATGAGGCATTAATTGAAGACAGCGAGAGGACATTCTTTGGCCATCACTGCAGGGGAAACAAAGAAAGCTCTTTACAAGCAATCTCATGCAGTTCTGAAGAATCAGATTTCTTTCTGCCCCTTCCCCCTCCCCTGGAGATGGGAGGCCGCAAATGCTTCTGCAGTAACTCACCGGCTGTCAACATCACAGGATATTTGGCCACATGAGTAACACAGCTGAGTTGATGCTTTTTTGACTTTAATGTTCCTGGACTTCACAAAGATGCACACGTTACACACAAACGCTAACACACGCACATATAAACCAACACTGACACACAGACACTAACACACTAACGCTAACACACGCACATATAAACCAACACTGACACACAGACACTAACACACTAACGCTAACACACGCACATATAAACCAACACTGACACACAGACACTAACACACTAACGCTAACACACACACATATAAACCAACACTGACACACAGACACTAACACACTAACACTAACACACGCACATATAAACCAACATTGACACACAGACACTAACACACTAACGCTAACACACACACATATAAACCAACACTGACACACAGACACTAACACACTAACACTAACACACGCACATATAAACCAACACTGACACACAGACACTAACACACTAACACTAACACACGCACATATAAACCAACATTGACACACAGACACTAACACACTAACACTAACACACACACATATAAACCAACACTGACACACAGACACTAACACACTAACACTAACACACGCACATATAAACCAACATTGACACACAGACACTAACACGCTAACACTAACACACGCACATATAAACCAACACTGACACACAGACACTAACATGCTAACGCTAACACACGCACATATAAACCAACACTGACACACAGACACTAACATGCTAACGCTAACACACGCACATATAAACCAACACTGACACACAGACACTAACACGCTAACGCTAACACACGCACATATATACCAACACTGACACACGTACACAGTCATACAAACACAAAATCATATGTGTGCGGACATGCATATACATTACATGTGAACATGGATAATTGACACACATGCACACTCACAAACATACACACAAAACCACCCCCACAAACACACACGCACATGCTCAAAGCCACCCCACAAAAACCCACACACATACTAACCTCCCACATACACAAACTCCCCCACCCACACAAACAAACGCACGCCCCCCACCCCCCCCCACACACACACACACAGACTGACACACACACACACACGCACACTGACACACACACACAGACACACACACACACTGACACAGACTGACACACCCACACACACTGACACACCTACACACACACACACTGACACACACACACACACACAGACTGACACACCCACACACACTGACACACCCACACACACACTGACACACACACACACACGCACACTGACACACACACACAGACACACACACACACACACTGACACAGACTGACACACCCACACACACTGACACACCTACACACACACACACTGACACACACACACACACACGCACACTGACACACTCACACACATAAACACACACACATACACACACACACGCTGATGCGCGTCAATAAGCACATGGAACCAAGGCTTCGGTATTGAAGGCTTTAATAAAGTAACAATGGAACTACTAACACGAATACACCAGTTCAGACTGAAGGGGTCCTGCCGGAGCAGGGGGTCTTATACCTCGTCACCGGAGGCGGGACCCCACTGGAATGTGCCATGATAACTCTTATAACAGGTAAACACCCTAACCCAACAACATAGTACAACCCCCACAGTAACAACACCCTAGCCCAACAGTAACATAATAACAACCCCCAGTGGTGAACCAACGATGGTTCACCACATTCACCCCTCCTTTAAGAACAAAAGGTGGCGGGGTGGACGAAAAACAGGTCATATAAACAGACAATAACAGAAAAATCACAGGATTCACAAGTCCAGACGGTCTGGAGGACCGCACCGACGCTGCGATCTCCTCAACACCGGTTGCGAAACCGGAGCAGGTGCCGATCTCCTCAACACCGGTTGCGAAACCGGAGCAGGTGCTTGTGGTGGCGCTCTTTCCAAAGCAACGTCTGGCTGTCCCCTCAAGGACTCCCGGGCCGGCCGGCCCTGGTGAGGCGATGGTGCAGGGGATCCTGGAACGTTTGGTGGTAGTGGTGGTGGTGATGATGATGGTGGCGCCGATCTCCGAGTCTCAGGCAAGCTGTACATGGGAGTAAAAGTGTTATGCACTGGTCCCGGTGCTGACCGCGCCACGTCTGGGGAAGTAATGAGGAGTAGTGGATTCGTGACTGGGGGAATAGGAGCGACAGGAGTTGCTACGTCCCCTGCGGGCGCCAGGTCTCTAATGGAGACAGTGTCCTCTCGCCCGTCAGGATATGCCACATAGGCATACTGAGGGTTGGCGTGGAGGAGTTGGACCGGTTCGACCAAGGGGTCGGACTTGCGAGCCCTCACATGGCGCCGCAGAAGGACGGGTCCTGTGTACGTCAACCAGGCTGGCAATGAGGTCCCCGAGGACGACTTCCGAGGGAATGAGAACATCCTCTCGTGGGGAGTAGCATTGGTTGCCGTACACAGGAGGGAGCGGATAGAATGGAGCGCATTTGGAAGGACCTCCTGCCAACGGGAGACTGGAAGGCCCCTGGATTTCAGTGCCAGTAGGACAGCCTTCCAGACTGTAGCATTCTCCCTTTCCACCTGTCCGTTACCCCTAGGGTTGTAGCTCGTGGTTCTACTAGAGGCAATCCCGAATGAGAGCAGGAATTGCCTCAAGTTGTTGCTCATGAACGACGAGCCCCTGTCGCTATGAATGTAGCAGGGGTACCCGAACAGGGTAAAAAGTTCACTGAAAACCTTAATGACGGTGGCAGTTGACGTGTCCGCACAGGGGAAAACAAACGGAAACCGGGAATACTCGTCTATTATGTTGAGAAAATAGACATTCCGGTCCGTTGAGGGAAGGGGGCCCTTAAAATCCACACTCAGCCTCTCAAAAGGGCGAGTGGCCTTGACCAATTGTGCCCGGTCTGGTCGATAAAAGTGTGGTTTGCATTCTGCGCAAATCCGACAGCTTCTAGTCACTGACCTGACATCCTCCACCGAGTAAGGCAGGTTGCGGGCAAGGGAAGTTCAGTGAGTGGGCGCATACGGTCTGGATCAGGGCCAATGACCCCGTTTTCCACCACGTATCCGAGGATGGCCAACCTACGCGTACGGAATACGCACTTCTCCCTGTTATAGGTCAGATTCAGGCGAGATGCAGTGCGCAGAAAGTGTTGGAGATTCGTGTCGTGGTCCTGCTGGTCATGGCCGCAGATGGTGACGTTATCCAGGTACGGGAAGGTAGCCTGCAACCCGTTCTGGTCCACCATTCGGTCCATAGCACGCTGGAAGACCGAGACCCCATTGGTGACACCAAATGGAACCCTGAGGAATTGGTATAGACGACCATCCGCCTCAAAAGCCGTATATTGTCGGTCCTCTGGGCGGATGGGGAGTTGATGGTAGGCGGACTTAAGGTCTATGGTAGAAAACACTCGGTACTGCGCAATCTGATTGACCATATCAGAAATGCGCGGGAGAGGATACGCATCCAGCTGCGTGTATCTATTAATGGTCTGACTATAGTCGATGACCATCCGAGGTTTGTTCCCGCTTTTGACTACCACGACCTGCGCTCTCCACGGACTAGCACTGGCCTGTATGATCCCTTCCTTGAGGAGCCGCTGAACCTCAGATCTAATAAAGATCCGGTCCTCAGCGCTGTAACGCCTACTTTTAGTAGCGATGGGCTTGCAGCCAGGTACCAGATTTTTAAAAAGGGATGGTGTCGTGATCTTCAGGGTGGATAAATTGCACGCGGGGCGCTTTGGGCAATTTGGAGGCTGCGGCTGATTCCCTACTGCCAGTGAAGGGAGTGGCCCACCGTACTGTAGGATCACACTCTTCATGTGGACCATAAAGTTTAGTCCGAGGAGAATTGGCGCGCAAAGGTGAGGTAGCACAAGGAGCCTGTATTGCTCGTAAATTGTGCCCTGTACCTCAAGAGTTACCATACATCGTCCTTGGATCGGTACAGACCGGGACCGTGATGCCATGGAAATTGTCTGTTTGGCAGGGAGAATCCGGAGTCCACACCTTTTAGCAGTTTCAGGGTGTATGAAACTTTCGGTGCTTCCACTGTCAAACAGACAATTCACAGTTCTGCCACTAACCTTTACCTCCATCATAGAATGTTCCAGTCTGTAATGCCTGGTCTGATCCAGGGAGATCGACGCCACCGTTGGCCCCTGGGCGTCACTGCATGCTGCCGATGTGGATGCTGAGGACCCCTGCTGGTCGCTCCTAGTCGTCGTGGACCATGATGGCCGCCCCCATGAATCGCACGTGGGCGAGGGCGCCAAGCGCAGCGACTCCTGGTGGTCTTCCTCCTCCTCTGTCTGCCATGATGGCGCCGTCCTGAGATCGCACGTGGTCGGACCTCGTGGGTACTGCGACGTCGAAAGAGATGGTCTCCGTTCTGGAGGGTTACAAGCTGCACTGTCGTTTTTAGGTTTGGACCTGCAGACTTTGCCGTAGTGGCCTTTTTTACCGCACTGGCTGTAGATTGCCGTTCTTGCCGGACACTGTTGCCGTGGATGCTTGGCCCCTCCACAAAAATAGCATCGCTGGCCACCTGGAGCTGCCGCCATCGTCGAATCGATCTGGGAGCGCGGGTTCGCGGGGCGAGGAGGGAGCTGAGCTTGCTCCAACCACGTTGACTGCACGTGGTCCTCGGGGTACAGCGCCAAGCTCTTCGACGCCACCTCCAACCTCACGGCCATCTCCATTGCCTGGGTCAAGTTGAGTTTCCCCTTTTCTAGCAATTTAAGCCTGATGTACGAGGACCCTACCCCTGCTACGAACGCGTCTCGGGCGAGGTCGTACATATACTGTTCGGCGGAGACGTCCTTACAATCGCAACCCCTGGCAAGCTGCAGGAGCTCATTGGCATAATCCTCCATGGTTTCGCCCGACTGCCGACGTCGTGTAGCGAGGAGGTAACGAGCGTGTATCTCGTTGGGTGGCATAGTGTATCTTTTCTTTAGGAGCTCAACGGCACCCTGGTAAGTGGGAGCTGCACGAATGGCTAGGTAAATCGTGTCGCTTACCCTTGCATGGAGGACCTGGAGTCTATCACTGGCCGTAGTGATAGCTACCGAGGCTGCCAGGTAGTCCTTAAAGCACTTCCACCAATGGTCGAATGTGTTAGCTGCACCGACCGCACGTGGGTCCAGTGTCAGACGATCCGGTTTTAGAATCTGTTCCATACTCTCTGTTTTTTTCTTCTTGTTGCACAGTTGTGAGTTTTCTGTTTACTTTATTAAATTGATGCGCGACAATAAGCACATGGAACCAAGGCTTCGGTATTGAAGGCTTTAATAAAGTAACAATGGAACTACTAACACGAATACACCAGTTCAGACTGAAGGGGTCCTGCCGGAGCAGGGGGTCTTATACCTCGTCACCGGAGGCGGGACCCCACTGGAATGTGCCATGATAACTCTTATAACAGGTAAACACCCTTACCCAACAACATAGTACAACCCCCACAGTAACAACACCCTAGCCCAACAGTAACATAGTAACAAACCCCAGTGGTGAACCAACGATGGTTCACCACACACGCACACTCACACATGCACGCTCACACACACATGCACACTCACACATACCCACACACACAAACATTCACACACGCACACACATATACACACACACACACGCACACTCACACACACATGCACACTCACACACACACACACACACACTGACACACACACACACACACACACACACACTCTCACACACACGCACACACAAACACACACACACACTGATACACACTGACACACACGCACACTGACACACACTCACACACACACACACTGACACACACACACACTGACACACACACTGACACACACCCACACACACTGACACATGCACACACGCACACACACACACACACATCCACGCACTCTCACACACAGACACACACTTACACACACACAGACACACTCACAGACACTCACACACACACACAGACACACACTGACACACTCTCTCACACACACACACACTGACACACACTCACATACACTGACACACACTGACACACATACACTGACACACACACACACTCATGCACACTGACGCACACTTACAGACACACACACTGACACACACTCACACACACTCACACACACACACTCACACACACACACACTGACACACACTCACATACACTGACACACACTCACACACACACACTGACACACACACACACTCATGCACACTGACGCACACTTACAGACACACACACTGACACACACTCACACACACTCACACACACACACTCACACACACACACTCACACAAACACATACACACACACAAACACACACAGGCACTCACACACTCACACACATATACACAGACACACACTCACACACACTGACACACACGCAGACACACTCACACACGCAGACACACACACAAACTGTTCTTTGCTTTCATTGGTTATGGGATAATGGCAGTGTTTTGTTCAGTAAATAATGTGAAGTGTATTTTGTTTGCTTCTAGCTTCCCCGTTGGGTAATATCATTGTTAACATTGTGTGAATGCAAGGTGCCTTTTACCAAAGTTAATGTCTGTCGATCAACTAGAGTCGCCATGGCAACACCCGTGACTGGTTGGCACTGGACATGAAGGGCACCTTTCAGATCAGACGCTGAAACCAAGGCTCCTGTTTCCCTCTCAGACGGGGGTAAAAGATGGGGCACTAAGCCGAGGAGGAGCGGGTGGAGGGAGCTCTCCCTGGGACACTGGGCAAGTATGAACATCACTGAAAAGTAGACTAGCTGGTCCTCGGCACAGCCTGTGGGATCTTGCTGTGTGCAATTTTGGCTGCCACATTTCCCACATTACAGCAGTGACTACACTTCAGGAATTCTTGCAGAGCCAATGGGGAAAGAGAACATAACATAACATAAGACCAGGAGCAGGAGTAGGCCATCTGGCCCCTCGAGCCTGCCCCGCCATTCAATAAGATCATGGCTGATCTTGTTGTGGACTCAGCTCCACAAAAGGAGAAGGGGGTACAGTCCAAAGATGTGCGGGTTAGGTGGATTGGCCATGCTAAATAGCCTCTTGGTATTATGGGGACAAGCCAGGGTAAATGCATGGGGTTACGGGGATAGGGCCTGGTTGGGATTGTGGTCTGTGCAGACTCAAAGGGCCTGATTTCACCATTTTCATTCTAAGTGCTGAATCTGGGCGTAATGCAGATCCGACTTAGAAATCTGCTTTCAGGCACCCCCCATATGCACTCAGCCATCTCCAGTCCCATTCGCGCTGTGGGCGGGGCTTAGCGCGGCCGAAACGATCGGAGCTCTGAACTGCGCATGCGCAGTTGGAAAACAAAATTGAAAAAGTGCGCCCGTGTCAGATCGTTCCCGGGCCGCAGAAAGCGGAGAAAGCAGCCCGGGAGCAACAAGCGGGAACGATGGTGCACACACACATCACTGTCCCCCTTATCCACCCCGCCCCCCACTACCCACACACATCACTGTCCCCCTTATCCACCCACCCCCACTACCCCCAGACATCACTGACCCCCTTATCCACCCCCCCCACTACCCCCAGACATCACTGACCCCCTTATCAACCCCCCCCACTACCCCCAGACATCACTGACCCCCTTATCAACCCCCCCCACTACCCCCAGACATCACTGACCCCCTTATCAACCCCCCCCACTACTCACACACATTACTGTCCCCCTTATCCACCCCCCCCACTACCCCCAGACATCACTGACCCCCTTATCCACCCCCCCCACTACCCCCAGACATCACTGACCCCCTTATCCACCCCCCCCCCGCTACCCCCAGACATCACTGACCCCCTTATCAACCCCCCCCACTACCCCCAGACATCACTGACCCCCTTATCCACCCCCCCCCCACTACCCCCAGACATCACTGACCCCCTTATCAACCCCCCCCCACTACCCCCAGACATCACTGACCCCCTTATCCACCACCCCACTACCCACACACATCACTGTCCCCCTTATCCACCCCCCCACTACCCGCACACGTCACTGTCCCCCTTATCCACCCCCCCACTACCCACACACATCACTGTCCCCCTTATCCACCCCCCCCACTACCCACACACATCACTGTCCCCCTTATCCACCCCCCCACTACCCACACACATCACTGTCCCCCTTATCCACCCACCCCCCACTACCCACACACATCACTGTCCCACTTATCCCACGCCCCCCACTATCCACACACATCACTGACCCCCTTATCCACCCCCCACTACCCACAACATCACTGTCCCCCTTATCCACACCCCCCACTACCCCCAGACATCACTGACCCCCTTATCCACCCACCCCCGCTACCCACACACATCACTGTCCCCCTTATCCACCCCCCACTACCCACAACATCACTGACCCCCTTATCCACCCCCCACTACCCACACACATCACTGTCCCCCTTATCCACACCCCCCACTACCCCCAGACATCACTGACCCCCTTATCCACCCACCCCCGCTACCCACACACATCACTGTCCCCCTTATCCACCCCCCCACTACCCACACACATCACTGTCGCCCTTATCCACCCCCCACTACCCACAGACATTACTGTCCCCCTTATCCACCCCCCCATTACCCACACACATCACTGTCCCTCTTATCCACCCACCCCCCACTACCCACACACATCACTGTCCCCCTTATCCACCCCCCGCTACCCACACACATCACTGTCCCCCTTATCCACCCCCCACTACCCACAACATCACTGACCCCCTTATCCCACCCCCCAACTACCAACACACATCACTGTCCCCCTTATCCACCACCCCCACTACCCACACACATCACTGTCCCCCTTATCCACCACCCCCACTACCCAGATCGATCGCCACCTCTGCCCCCCCCCCACCAATCGCCCGCAGAGTGGCATCGGACCCCCCTGCCTCCCCCCCGCCCCCCGCACCCCCCCCTCACCCCCCCACCACCACCAGAGATCCATCTGCCCTCTCCCCCACCAGTGAGCGATCGGGCCTCTCCCCCCCCGACAACGATCTAGCCTCACTCCCCCCCCCCCCCCCCCACAGAGAATGATCTGGCCTCACTCACCAGCCCCCCCCCCCTCCAAGACAACGATCTAGCCTGACTCCCCCCCACCCCCCCCAGAGAATGTTCTAGCCTCACTCCCCACCAGCCCCCCAGAGAAACATCTGACCCACCTCCTCCTCCCTCCCCACCAGACACGATCGCCCCCCCCCACCCACCCTGCCAGAGATACATCTGACCCGCCTCCTCCTCCTTCCCCCCCCCCCCCCCCCCCGCCCCCCACAACCAGACAACAATCTGGCCTCACTCCCCTCCACCCCCCCTCAACCAGAGAATGATCTGACCCGCCTCCCCCCCACCACTGATCTGAGTCAGAGAGCCGTTGGAAACACTGAACCCGCCTCTTCAGCTGGAGCGCCTGATTCAGACTCATATTTAGCAGGTCCAATACGGCGCGGTTCCGGATCGGCAAACGCGGCGGTAAAGGGGGAAATGCTGATAGAGTTGGGCGGGCAGTTCATTAAGTCAATTTAAATGCATTTAAATCGTCGTTGAGTCCGTTTTGGGCGCGAAGCGGATCGCCGCCATTCCCGGGTTTCGGTAAAGTGGCCATCTGGGCGGATGCAGGCGCGGATCGCGTTAATGGCCTCAGGCCCGTCTTTACCACATTTTTGCGCCCGTTTTCAGCGCGAGGCAATGGTAAAATAGGGCCCAATGGGTCGAATGGCCTCCTTTTGCACTGTAAGGATTTTATGATTTGACGTTAAAAAAAAATCTTTCAGAGGCCGTTAGGGTGAGTTTACTAGATATCTTCAAACTTGTAGTTTCACCTAATCTTCAGTGAACCTATCAGACTCTTTAATGGACCTACCTCGCATTAGGTTGATCTTTCTCTACACCCTAACTATGACTGTAACATTACATTCTGCACTCTCTTGTTTCCTTCTCTATGAACGGTATGTTTTGTCTGTATAGCGTACAAGAAACAATACTTTTCACTGTGTGTTAATACATGTGACAATAATAAATCAAATCAAAAACAAGGAGGCTGAGCTGAATAAATCACTGGTCAAGTCAAAGATGTGTGGGTTAAGTTGATTGGCCATGGTAAATTGCCGCTTAGTGTCAGGGGGTTTAGCAGGGTAAATACACGGGGTTATGGTGAGATGGCCTGGGTGGGATTGTGGTCAGTGGAGACTAGATGGGCCAAATGGCCTCCTTCTGCACTGTAGGGTTCCTATAATTCTATGAATATGACTCATGTCATAGTTGCCCCAAAGAGCCCACGCAGGGATGATGGGCCAAATGGCCTCCTTCTGTGCTGTCTCATTTGACGATTTCAGTTCTTTGGCCGTGACTGTGGTTTGGGGTGAGCTGAGGTAGTGAAAGATGCTGTGGAAACGCGAGTTATTCTCCTTCTCATGACTGCGGCAGTCTGATTTGACTCAAATCCTCCTGCGGCCCTCTGCAGAATGGGCGCATTGCAACTGATTAATATGTGGCACCATCATGTGGAGAAACTGGTTAACAGCACCCTGTAAGAAGTTTAACAACACCAGGTTAAAGTCCAACAGGTTTATTTGGGAGCAAAAGCCACACAAGCTTTCGGAGCCTTAAGCTCCTTCTTCAGGTGAGTGGGAATTCTGTTCACAAACAGAGACACAAACTCAATTGTTAAACTTCTTACTGTGTTTACCCCAGTCCAACGCCGGCATCTCCACATCATAACAGCACCCTGCCAGAACAGCAGCCGGTGAGTTAAGGAAAGAACAAGCTTTGCGATAGCTCCTTTAGGAAAGCCCCATGCTCAGCCTGTGAGGCACTCTCCTGAATTGTAACTGCTTTGTAACTGTGGGAAATATGGCAGACAATGCACAGCAAGCTCCCGCAAATGGCACTGTGGTAATAGCTAGGGTGGCACGGTGGCACAGTGGTTAGTGCAGCTGCCTCACAGCGCCAGGGTTTGATTCCAGCTTCGGGTCGCTGTCTGTGCGGAGTCTGCACGTTCTCCCCGTGTCTGCGTGGGTTTCCTCCGGGTGCTCCGGTTTCCTCTCACAGTCCGAAAAAAGACGTGCGGGTTAGGTGGATCGGCCGTGCTAAATGCACGGGGTTATGGGGATAGGGCGGAAGGGGAGGGCTTGGGTGGGATGCTCTTTTGGCGAGTCAGTGCAGACTCGATGGGCAGAATGGCCTCCTTCTGCATTGACCCAATGGGGTCATCTGTTTCATTTGGATGCTGATGGACAGATCCATATTGACCAGGGCATCCAGGGCAGGCGCCTGGAGAGGGGGAGAGGGAGGGGAATGCGGCTTGGTGAAGCAGCCCCCGCTCTAGTGGCTGTGGGATCTACCGGGTTGACCCGAGAGGGCAGAGAGTGACATGCTTTAATATCTGATCTGAGAAACAGCACCTCTGTTGGGGTGGCGCTCCGTCAGTACTGTTCGGGAGTGTCAGAATCAACTTTTTAAAATTTATTCGTGGGACATGGGGCGTTGCTGGCTGGGTAAATACTCCCCCAACTGCCAACCACCCCCCCACCCCGCTATCCGACCAGTGCGGTGAGCCGGTAAGATCGTGTCCTGTCATTTTGAATGTGCTAGCATCAATACAACAGACTGAATGGCCTCCTTAAGTGTTGTACCTTCTTAAGAGTGGCCAATGTGCAGCGACCATCCAGCTGCTGGGATCTTGCCGACTGTCACGACTGAGACAGGTGCTTTCAAGTTAGTTCCCCCTTTAATGATGCCACTTTCCCCAGTAAAGCCCCGCCCTCCTCCTTTGCTGGTGTTTTTAATGATTCCATTTTCTCTGAATCTACAGTCAGTGTGATTGTTCAGCGATTATCTTTCTAGTTTTTTAAAAAGTTTACTTATTAATCACAAATAGGCTTACATTAACACTGCAATGAAGTTACTGTGAAAATCCCCCAGTCACCACACTGTCTGTCTCTGTCTTAAATACACTCGATGGCCTGGCCTCCAAAGCTTTCTGTGGCAATGAATTCCATAGATACACAACCCTCTGGCTGAAGAGATTCCTCCTCATCTCGGTTCTAAAGGGTCATTCCCTTATTCTGAGACCGTGCTCTCAGATCCCAGTCTCTCCGACTTATGGAAACATCTTCCCTACGTCCACTCTATCCAGGGCCTTTCAGCATTCTGTAAGTTTCAATGAGATTCCCCCCTCATCCTTCTAAACTCCACTGAGTAAAGTTAAAGTTAATTTGTTAGTGTCACAAGTAGGCTTACATTAACACTGCAATGAAGTTACTGTGAAAATCCCCTAGTCGCCACACTCCGGCGCCTGTTCGGGTATCACTGAGGGAGAATTTAGCATGGCCAATGTACTTAACCAGCACATCTTTCGGACTGTGAGAGGAAACCGGAGCACCCGGAGGAAACCCACGCAGACACAGGGAGAATGTGCAAACTCCACACAGACAGTGACCCAAGCTGGGAGTTGAATCTGGGTCACTGGCGCTGTGAGACAGCAGTGCTAACCACTGTGCCACCGTGCTGCCCAGGATGGTACCCCAGAGTCTTGGTAAATGCCCTTTAGTTCAAATCCTACCCCCACAGTTGAGAAGGTTTAATGATCAGGCCTGGAGTTAAACAAAACTCGTTATCATTGGTAGGTCATCGTGCAAATAAATAGTCACCATCAAATATCTCCCATGCCTTTCCAGAAAGTGTTGATGAAGGTAGTGCAGTTGATGTCATATACATGGATTTTAGTAAGGCGTTTGATAAAGTCCCCCACGGTCGGCTTATAAAGAAAGTAAGGATGTGTGGGATAGAGGGAAGTTTGGCCGATTGGATAGGTAACTGGCTATCTAACAGAAGACAGAGGGTGGTGGTGGATGGAAAATTTTTGGACTGGAAACCGGTTACCAGCAGAGTGCCACAGGGATCAGTGCTTGGTCCTCTACTATTTGTAATTTTTATAAATGACTTGGAGGAGGGGGCTGAAGGGTGGATCAGTAAATTTGCTGATGACACCAAGATTGGTGGAGTAGTGGATGAGGTGGAGGGCTGTTGTAGGCTGCAAAGAGACATAGATAGGATGCAGAGCTGGGCTGAAAAATGGCAAATGGAGTTTAACCCTGACAAATGCGAGGTGATTCATTTTGGTAGGACAAATGGAAATGTGGATTACAGGGTCAAAGGTAGGGTTCTGAAGAATGTGGAGGAACAGAGAGATCTTGGGGTTCATGTCCATAGATCTCTGAAGGTTGCCACTCAAGTGGATAGAGCCGTGAAGAAGGCCTATAGTGTGTTGGCGTTCATTAACAGGGGGTTTGAGTTTAAGAGCCGTGGGGTTATGCTGCAACTGTACAGGACCTTGGTGAGACCACATTTGGAATATTGTGTGCAGTTCTGGTCACCTCACTACAAGAAGGATGTGGAGACACTGGAAAGAGTGCAAAGGAGATTTGCCAGGATGCTGCCTGGTTTGGAGGGAAGGTCTTATGAGGAAAGGTTGAGGGAACTTGGGCTTTTCTCTTTGGAGCAGAGGAGGCTGAGAGGAGACTTGATCGAGGTTTATAAGATGATGAGGGGGATAGATAGAGTGAACGTTCAAAGACTATTTCCTCGGGTGAATGGAGTGGTAACTAGGGGGCATAACTATAGGGTTCATGGTGGGAGATATAGGAAGGATGTCCGAGGTGGGTTTTTTACTCAGAGAGTGGTTGGGGTGTGGAATGGACTGCCTGCAGGGATAGTGGAGTCAGAAACTTTAGGAACATTTAAGAAGCTATTGAATTGGCCCATGGAGCACTTCGGGATGATAGGGAGGAAATAGCTTGATCTGGGTTTCAGACAAAGCTCGGCACAACATCGTGGGCCGAAGGGCCTGTTCTGTGCTGTACTGTTCTATGTTCTATGTTCTATAAAGAAAATACTTACCAACCATGAATCCAGACCCAGGCAATGCTGGTGACTCGCAAATCACTCAGTTGGACTCAGGTTTGCTTTCCTTCTCTCCCTATTGTTTTGTGGGACCTGGGCACCACTGGCAAGGTCAGCATTTGCTCTTCATCCCTAATACTCTTGAACTGAGTGGCATGTTCAGGCATTGGATGGGGCGCTTAAGAGTCACGGACACGTCCAGTCATAGCATGAAGATGTCACAGATTTTAAAGCTGCATTTTAAAGGCAGCACGGTGGCACAGTGGTTAGCACTGCTGCCTCACAGGGCCAGGAACCCGGGTTCGATTCCGGCCTCGGGTGGCTGTGGCTGGAATTTTGCCGGCACGGCCGTCCCAATTCCGGGAGCGGGCGGGACTCAGAGAACGACATTCTCCGTTGGCCTCGGGTGGGATTGTACGAATCTCGGGCGGACGTGCCGGTAAAATTCCACCCTGTCTGTGTGGAGTTTGCACGTTCTCCTCGTGTCTGCGTGGGTTTCCTCTGGACGCTCCGGTTTCCTCCCACACTCCAAAGACGTAC
Organism: Mustelus asterias; assembly: GCF_964213995.1. Lineage (NCBI taxonomy): Eukaryota > Metazoa > Chordata > Chondrichthyes > Carcharhiniformes > Triakidae > Mustelus > Mustelus asterias. The sequence goes on from NC_135826.1 coordinate 44,005,737, forward strand.
GAGTTAGGTGGATTGGCCATGCTAAGTGTCAGGGGGATTAGCAGTGGGACTACAAGTCTGTCTCGGAACAGACTGAAATCACTTCCATTTGTAGTAGTACTGATTTTTTTTCCCTCATCAGTATCTGTTCTCTGTGTGTGTGATAGTACGTGTGACACACTGTTAAAACCACTGGGGAAAGATTGTGAAATAAATTATCTTTATTTTTAACTTCACAAAAACTTGCTGCTGGAAATTATTTAAATTGGGACAAATCACTCTGTGGGGAATAACACACAGATATAAAAACTTTGATCATGGACAATAATAAACACGAAGGGTGGGATTTTATGGCCTCACCCACCCTGAAACTAAAATCCCACCCGAGGTCAATGGACATTTCCATCGTCCACCCCTCACCCGCTCCGAATCCCGTGGTGGGCGGGACTTAAAATTCTGCCATAAACTCTGTCTGTGACAGTCGACCACATCATTGTGGGTCTAGAGTCACATGTAGGCCAGACTGGATAAGGACAGCAGATTTCCTTCCTGAAAGGATATTAATGAACCAGATGAGTTTTTGCAACAATCGGCTATTCCTGGTCACCATTAATGAGGCTACTTTTCAATTCCAGGTTTTATTAATTAACTTTAAATTTCACCAGCTGCCAACTAAATAGACACACAGACAAACATGTACATTGACACGCACATGGATACGCACATGTGAAACTGGACAACGTCTACCCAGGAACGTGTGAATGAGCTTCTCCCTGCCCTGAGATACCACCCATTGTTGGCGTGTAGCTGGACAGTGGTTTGGTCAGCCAATCAATCCCACGCTGGGAGATCTGTTGATGGACTGACCACCTGCGGTGGACCCTAACCCGTGGGATTCCGAAGCAACCATTGTCATTGCGATCGTGTAATGTCTCTTAGAGTTCAACAATGCCGTTGCAACATTTAGTGAAATGGTCTCCAATTTGTTGTGTGCCATCGATATCAAGAATAGAGAAAGAGCCTTTGGATCTGAGAGAAGGGAGTCTGACACACATTATCCTCTACAAGTAACATCTGGTCTTCACCTTCTCAACGGCAAATAAAGATGGACAATGAATGCTGCTCTGGGCAGTCATCCTACACCCAGATTCATAGAATCCCTACAGTGCAGAAGGAGGCCACTCAGCCCATCATGTCTATACCGACCACATCCCACCCAGGCCCCATTCCTATAACCCCACATATTTACCCTGCTAATCCCCCTGACACTAAGGGGCAATTTAGCATGGCCAATCCCCCTAACCTACGCATCTTTGGACTGTGGGAGGAAACCGGAGCATCCGGAGGAATCCCGTGCAGACACAGGGAGAACGTGTGGACTCCGCACAGACAGTGACCCAAGGCCGGGGGAATTGAACCCGGGTCCCTGGAGCTGTGAGGCAGCATTGCTAACCACTGCGCCACCGTGCCGCCCATCATACATTCTTCATGCGGGAACTTGACTTCATTGGCCAGGTTATTGGTTTCGCCTTGCTGATACCATCTGTTGGTTCAATGACAATGTGACTGGCTGGGCCAGGCATGATGTTGCCTCATGCCTGAATGGAAATGCCGTGCTAAATTCTCCCTCAGTGTACTCGAACAGGCGCCGGAGTGTGGCGACTAGGGGGCTTTCACAGTAACTTCATTGCAGTGTTAATGTAAGCCGACTTGGGACTAATAAATAAATTTTAAATGTTGCCCCAGATGCAGTCTTATTGCATTACAGTAACTGCACTGTGCGGTGGTTATTAATAGTGTTTATTCTTTATCGAACTCTCAGATTCTCTGGTGTTCTAACAATAATACTGCTTGTTTTCCAAATGGAAACATTTTTTATGCTAAAATGTTAATACCATTTGTTAGCCCACAAACTAATATCGTGATTGGTTCCACAAACCACAGAGTAATGAGGGTGACAATTAATACGTTCACTGAAGCACCAAATAGCATTACCACAGCAACGGATAACATTGTTAGCCCAACAATCACTTCATCTCCCAGTGATAATGCCACTTGCTGCCTCACTGATTCAGTTGCGTCTGGCGAAGGGTCATGTTGAGGACAATTTTTGGGAGCCTGTGAGAGTGGCCAACACGATGCGTGGGGTGACTGTTCGAGTGTCTATGTGTGTGTCTGTGTGCGTGTCTGTTTGCATGTCCGTGTGTGTGGCAGGGACCCGGGTTCAATTCCAGCCCTGGGTGACTGTCTGAAACCACTGTCGATTGTCGGAAAAACCCATCTGGTTCACTAATGTCCTTTAGGGAAGGAAATCTGCCGTCCTTACCCGGTCTGGCCTACATGTGACTCCAGAGCCACAGCAATGTGGTTGACTCTTAAATGGACTGGCAAGCCATTTAGGTGAAGGGTAATTAGGGATGGACAATAAATGCTGGGCCAGCCAGTGGCGCCCATGTCCCATGAATGACCAAACAACAGCTGAGCCTTCAAGTCCAGCCAAGTCCCACAGTGTCACCAGTACAACGCTGGACACTAACAGAATAATATACAACAAATGAGGGAACACAACATTGTTTCTCCCGCAATAAAGGAAATGTCCCTAGCTCCCCCTGTAACCATCAATGTGTGTTAACAGTGTGCTGTGCCAGTACATTTATACACTTCGCTCTCTGTTTAAGCTAGCTTCACTAAAAAACAAGTTTAAGTTTATTTATTAGTGTCACAAGTTGGCTTACGTTAACACTGCAATGAAGTGACTGTGAAAATCCCCTAGTCGCCACACTCTGGCGCCTGTTCGGGTAACACTGAGAAAGAATTCAGCACGGCCAATGCACCCTAACCAATACATCTTTCGGACTGCGGGAGGAAACCAGAGCACCCGGAGGAAACCCACACAGACACGGGGAGAATGTGCAGACTCCGCACAGACAGTGACCCAAGCCGGGAATCGAACCCAGGTCCCTGGCGCTGTGAGGCAGCAGTGCTAACCACTGTGCCACCGCGCTGTGTTATTGTAAACACTACCATGTGAATAAATATTTTACATACTAGCGAAATGTAAAAGAAGCATTGCTTTTCTGGCTAATAATTTCCATTTTATTTGTACATCAGTTATTATGATCAGCCATTCAGAGGAATACAATTAATTGGATAGCTCTACAAGAGACAACACTGGGATGATGGGTTGAATGGCCTCCACCTGTGCCAATGGTGATAAAAATATGGATAATGTGAAGCCGATATAATGCAGAATTTATTTTATTTATTAGTCACAAGTCGGCTTACATTAACGCTGCAATGAAGTGACTGTGAAAATCCCCTAGTCACCACACTCTGGCGCCGGTTCAGGTACACTGAGGGAGAATTTAGCACGGCCAATGCACCCTAACCAGCACGTCTTTCGGACTGTGGGAGGAAACCGGAGCCCCGGAGGAAACTCACGCAGACATGGGGAGCAGCTGAAATTTAAGTTTCAAAAACACCTCCCACCATTGTGATCTCAAAAAGTCTGATAATAAACACAATGGAGTTGGTTGGGAAAGTTGTATCTGTGATTGGAGGTCCCTCCTTGTCCAAGATTCTCCTTCTAACTCCGCCATCCCTGTCTCGTTGTCAGCTGATGGTGAGCTTCACCAATGAGATTTTTCCCCTGCCCCATGCCTCCCAGTGCACACTGCGGCACCTTAAATTGTAATCAGAATCGCAACGGAACTTGCACAAAGCCAGAGAGTGGAAGCGGTGCCCAATTCCTGTTCCGCTGTTGGGAATGGCGCACCACAGTTAATATTCCGCCCGATCACTCTCTTTCCCTCTCCGCAGATGCTGACTGACCTGCTAAGTATTTTCAGTAAATGTGATGTGGGAACACCAACACCTGGAAATTGCCTCCCGACCACTACTGACTTGGAAATCGATCAGCCGTTCCTTCACCGTCCCTGAGTCAAGATCCCGGGACTCCCTTCCTAATAGCACTGTGGGTGCACCTACATCACGCAGACTGCAGCAGTTCAAGAAGGCAGCTCACCGCCACCTGCTCAAGGGGCAACGCCCACATCCGATGAATGGTGGTCGGGGTCTGGAACGATCTGCCTGGAATTGTGATAGAGGCAGGTTCAATCGAGGCATTCAAGAGGGCAGAAGATGATTATTTGAATAGAAACAATGTGCAGGCAATACAGGGAAAAGGCAGGGGAATGACACTAAGCCATGATGCTCATTTGGAGAGCCAGTGCAGACACGATGGGCCAAATGGCCTCCTTCTGTATCCCAACAATTCTGTGATTTTTTGAAATTTATTTCAAATTTCCATCATCTGCAGCATTTTACTGGTTGAATTTGGTTGGGGGACCCAGGCCGGGATTCTCCAGCTGTTCTCACCCCTGCTGCCAGAGAGGATGGAGAATTCGGCACTCAGTCAAATTGAGGGTGGCACAGTGGTTAGCACTGCTGCCTCACAGCGCCAGGGACCCGGGTTCAATTCCTGGCTTGGGTCACTGTCTGTGTGGAGTTTGCACGTTCTCCCCGTGTCTGCATGGGTTTCCTCCGGGTGCTCCGGTTTCCTCCCACAGTCCAAAAATGGGTGGATTAGGTTGATTGGCCATGCTAAATTGCCCCTTAATGTTCCGGGATGCGTAGGTTAGAGGGATTAGCGGGGTAAATGTGTGGCCTTATGGGAATAGGGCCTGGGTGGGATTGTTGTCAATGCAGACTCAATGGGCCGAATGGCCTCCTTCTGCACTGTAGGTATTCTATGATTCTATCTCCATTCACTGCAGCGGGACTGGAGAATCCTGTTCCCAACATCGAGAAGGCGATGCCTTGTGCTGGTTCCTTGCTTATTGGTGGCACTCTGAAACCTCATGCCAGTAGCCATTCTTCAGGTGTGAACGTGGATCTAAAGGTCTCAGAGACTACAGATAGAATCTTAAGAAAAAATGGGTCTGACTGAAAACTGGTGTGATTCTCTCTAGGGAAACAGGCTGGTTTTGTCTCCAGATCTCATGGCACCAGGGGAGGGAGGCGCGTTTAATGCCATCACGTTGAGGGGCAGAGCCTAAACATGGCAGCAAAGCCTGGCTGCACTGAGATTGGGGCGCCGTTCAGAGAAAAAAAATAACCTCCCCTCCCTGTAAGTGGAACCCCTAATGGGGTGGTAAGATACTAGACGTTAAGGCACTGACAGAACTAGCAACATTCAATTGAATGACTTCTAAAATAAGTTTATGAGCCAACTTTTGATTTGATTTGATTTATTATTGTCACATGTATTAACATACAGTGAAAAGTATTGTTTCTTGCGCGCTATACAGACAAAGTATACCGTTCATAGAGAAGGAAAGGAGAGAGTGCTTAATAGCGTTACAGCCATGGCTCGGGTGTAGAGAAAGATCAACTTAATGCGAGGTAGGTCCATTGACAAGTCTGACAGCAGCAGGGAAGAAGCTGTTCTTGAGTCGGTTGGTATGTGGCCTCAGACTTTTGTATTTTTTTCCCGACGGAAGAAGGTGGAAAAGAGAATGTCCGGGGTGCGTGGGGTCCTTAATTATGCTGGCAACTACAAGAAGCAATTTACACATATGAGATGCATAATTGGTTCAAACAAGTGATTATGATTGTAAAAGACACACAGCTGATATTTTGAATGTATTATTGTTGATTTTAAGGAATATTGTTCGCTTTAGTCAAAAAGCATTTTACCGCAAGGCATCATGGTAGAAGTCATTAGGGTGAAGCCACATTTTGAGAGAATATTTGAACCTTGGAAATATGCAAGTTTGATCAGGAAAGTTTCGGATAGGAGAACATTTAAAACACTTTATCATATTTCATGAACAGGGTTTATTCACTGTCCGGACCAAATGGACTGGTGCCCAGACGTGGTGTCACGAGTTAGTCCATTTAGACAGTGACCTTTAAGGCAATCCATGAGAACGTTAATTTGAACTCTGGGCCAAGCGTCTTAGGCTGCTGGGCAACCAGGGTGTGGGGTCAGCCAAGAGAGGAGTCAGCTTCCGGATTTCACGGACCAATAAAAAACCATTATGCTGAGGGGTGGAAATCAATTGGCTAAAGTATTTGATTTGTACATTTTGAAGATGATTGATTTAAAGTTGCTGAAAGGCGGGAATGATTCATCAGAAAAAACTATAATCGATCTGTGTTTGATTGTATATGTTAGATTCATTGGAGAGGTTCTGCTGCTCTGAATTCCTGACAGCCGCTGGTTTAAATAAAGTTACGCCTTTATACAGAGATACCTACCTCCTGAGTCTTCTACTGTCTAAACTTTGGGCAGTACCTCGAGTACCCCACAACAACCCCACCCCACCATGGAGGCCTCAGGGGCTCCCCCTCCATCATGATCAATGGCAGCATGATGCCAATCTAACAGTGCCAACCTGTGCCAAGGGGCAGTGCCTCATGGGGCTTTACCAGGGTACTGCCTCTCTCCTGGGGGCTATACACAATTATGCCTGGGGGGAACCCATGACAGGTTCACGTCTGGGTGAACACGTTGTAAACCGCACCAACGCGATGTCACATCGGCAAGGGTTGAAAATACAGCAAGGGATCATATCTGGTTGGGGATTGGATAATGATATTTTAATTTGTTAAAATACATTAAGAACATGAGGCAGCATGTTGGCACAGTGGTCAGCACTGCTGCCTCACAGCGCCAGGTACCCGGGTTCAATTCTAGCCTCGGGTCACTGTCTGTGTGGAGTTTGCACTTTCTCCCCATGTCTGCATGGGTTTCCTCCGGATGCTCCAGCTTCCTCCCACAGTCCAAAGATGTGCGGGTTAGGTGGATTGGCCATGATAAATTAGTGCCACTTAGTGTCAGGGGGACGAGCGAGGATAAATGCGTGGGGTTATGGGGATAGGGCCTGGGTGGGATTGTGGTCGGTGCAGATGTGATGGGCTGAATGGCCTCCTTCTCCACTGTGGGAATTCTATGATTCTATGAAAAAGAGGTTCTTGCCCTCTGTGGACGCGAATCTGATTAATCGGCCGGCAAGAGGTGGTGAAAATTGCCGGCGAGATTGGCGATTTGTGAGTTTTGCCAGATCTTGAGCTCCTGTGGCCGTTCCCACGTATGGAGAACCTGGCTCAGGATAACTCCAGAGATCAGAATGAAGCTCGATTCTTAGTTCATTCCACAGTCCAATCATGTCTGATTTGCCCAGGATCTTGCCTCCATGGTGGCACAGTGGTTAGCACAGCTGCCTCACAGCGCCAGGGACCCGGGTTCAATTCCCGGCTTGGGTCCCTGTCTGTGTGGAGTTTGTACATTCTCCCCGTGTCTGCGTGGGTTCCCTCCGGGTGCTCCGGTTTCCTCCCAGACTCCAAAGATGTGCGGGTTAGGTGCATTGGCCATTCTAAATTGCCTCTTAGTGTCTCAGGATAAGTAGGTTAGAGGGAGTAGCGGGGTTCCGGGGATAGAGCCTGGGTAGGCTTGTTGTTGGTGTAGACGCGATGGGCCGAATGGCCTCTTTATGCACTGTAGGGATTCTATGATTGACCGTGCTAAATTGACCCTTTATGTCAGGGGGACTAGCTAGGGTAAATATAGGGCCTGGGTGGGATTGTGGTTGGTCCAGACTCGATGGGCCGAATGGCCTCCTTCTGCACCGTAGAGATTCTGTGATCTCACAGTCGCCAGTTGAGCCGAGTTTTCTTGTCAACTTCCTCCTGGTGAAATATTTCAGACGCCGGTAATGAGATTGAGTTTAATTGTTGTTTTACAAAGGATCATTTGAAAAGGTCAAAGTCCTTAGATTTAAATGTTGATACGTGTCGAATCCTGCTCTAAATGACACAGCTGTGACATTTAAGCTCTGCCGATCAGTTCAGCATCTTAATTAAAAAACACACTCGGAACAAGGGGAAGTGGAACGGGAGTGTGAAAGATATGGTGAGGCTGCAGGTTGTACGAGATACTCTTCACCCCACTGGAACGAGACCTGCCAGTCACATCTCTCCGACAAACAAATTCATGAAGGACACACCTCTACTCTTTGAAGTTCCGTCACCCGTTGATTGAGCAGGAAGGTTTCACCCCCACATCAACACCTGAGCTGTGTGTCCCAGGCCTCAACGATAATATCACTGAATATTCCAGTGGTCACCTGTTACAGCGTTACAAAGATCACGTGGCTCCAAGCCATCCTCAAAACTTTCACTGAAGTGTATAACAGCATAGATCTTACACTAAACATCCGGAAGACAAGGTTCTTCTACCGACCTGCCCCCACCACACAGCACTGCCCCACCCGACCCAGTTAGCAACATCGATACTGAGATACAACACCACCCTCGGTGTGTCCGCGCAGCCTTTGTTAACCTGAGGAAGAGAGTGTTAGAAGACTAGGACCTTCAGACCCAGCACCAAGCTCATGGTCTGCCCAGCAGCAGTAATACCCACCCTCCTGTATGGTTCAGAGACGTGGACTATGTACAACGGGCACCTCAAAACCCTGGAGAAGTTGCGCTGCCTCCGCAAGATCCTGCAAATCCATTGGCCGGATAGGCGCACCAATACCAGTGTTTTCACTCAGGTCAACATCCCCAGCATCGAAGCTTTGACCGCGCTCGATCAGCTCCGCTGGGCGAGGCCACATCATCCACATGCCTGACACGAGACTCCCGAAACAAGCGCTCTACTCGGGGCTTCTACACAGCAAGCGAGCCCCAGGAGGGCAGAGGAAACACTTCGAGAACACACTCAAAACCCCCTGGAAAAAAGTGCAACTTCCCCACCGAGACCTGGGAATCCCTGGCCGAGGACTGCCCGAAGTGGAGGAAAAACATCCGGAAGGGGCTGAGCACCTTGAGATTCATCGCCAAGAGCAGAATGAAATCAATCATCAATAGCAAAAGGCACCCCCCCCTCGCCCCAGGTAACCACCCCCCCCCCCCCGTCCCCCACCCCACCCCCCAGGTACACCACTGCCCCAGGTAACCCCCCCTCCCTCCCCCCGGGTACAGAGCCCCCCCCCCCCACCATCCCCCGGGTACACCACTGCCCCAGGTAACCACCCCCCCCCCCCCCAGGAACCCCATGTCATCCACCCCCTGCCCCCGGGCAACCCCCACAGGCACCTCACCACCACCCCAGGGCCCCCCCCCCCCAAGGCACCCCACCCCCACCCCCCCAGGTACCACACCCCCGGGCACCAACCCCCCCCCCCCCCCGGGTACAGCCCCCCCCCTCCCTCCCCCCGGGTACAGAGCCCCCCCCCCCCACCACCCCCCGGGTACACCACTCTCCCAGGTAACCACCCCCCGCCCCCCCCAGGAACCCCATGTCATCCACCGCCCCCCCCCCCCTCCGGGCAACCCCCACAGCACCTCACCGCCACCCCAGGCACCCCCCCAAGGCACCCCACCCCCACCCCCCCAGGTACCACACCCCCGGGCACCAAATCCCCCCCCGGGCAGCCCACCCACTTGGGCAATCCATCCCCCCGTGCACCCCACCCACACCAAACCCACCCGGGCACCTCAACCCACCTGGGCAATCCACCCCCCCCCCACCCCCCGGGCACCTCATCCACCCCACCCCCACTCCACCCTACCCACCTGGACACCCCACACCCCCAGGCACCCACTCCTCCAGGCACCCTACCCACCCTCCTACCCCACTCCCCTGGCACATCACCCCTCCCAGGCACCCCACCCAGACGGGCACCCCACTCACCCAGGCAACCCCCCCCCGGGCACATCACCCACCCGGGCACCTCACCCCTCCCCGGGGCACCCCACCCACTCGCTCCTCCAACCACCTGTGACACAGACTGTCGGTCACACATTGAGTTCCCCAGTTAGTTGAGAACTCTGTTTTATGCAGCAGGAAATCATTCTCCGTTCTGAGGAACTGCCCGAGAAGTCGAGGTTCCAGTGTTCCAATCTTTGTCACCCTAATCGTGACGGTGCTTGGTGAACTTTTCAATAATATTTCTTATTCAAATGAGCCATTCCCCAGTGAGCCCCAATATCAGTGTTGTTTGCTTTCCCAAACACAGCAGTGTGAGAGTTTCCTGATGCTGAGGTTGTTTGCTGCCAAGTTAACGAGCAGTAAGATGTCCCCCCCTTGGCTGCCAGGACATCGCACACCCCTCGGCACTGAAATTACAACAGCTCTCAATGAACTTCACTGGATTGCACATGGTCCAGTGGGAAAGAACTCCTGTCTGCTATCCAACTCATTAAACCCCCCAGGGCTGGTTCAACAACCATGTCCAAAGCACCCGATAGGTTAAATTATAGCCCTTTTTGTTTTAAACTTCCTAATACATTTCCAGTTTATTGTTGAGGTTATATATTCAGAACAAAGAACAAAGAAAATTACAGCACAGGAACAGGCCCTTCGGCCCTCCAAGCCTGCACTGACCATGATGCCCGTCTGAACTAAAACCCCCGAACCTTCCGGGGACCATATCCCTCTATTCCCATCCTATTCGTGTATTTGTCAAGATGCCCCTTAAAAGTCACTATCGTATCTGCTTCCACTACCTCCCCCGGCAGCGAGTTCCAGGCACCCACCACCCTCTATATGAAACATTTGCCTCGTACACCTTCTTTAAACATTGTCCCTCGCACCTTAAACCTATGCCCCCCAGTAATCGACTCTTCCATCCTGGGGAAAAGCTTCTGACTATCCACTCTGTCCATGCCCTTCATAATCTTGTAGACTTCTATCAGGTCGCCCCTCAACCTCCGTAGTTCCAGTGAGGACAAACCAAGTTTCTTCAACCTCTCCTCATAGCTAATGCCCTCCATACTGGACAACATCCTGGTAAATCTTTCCTGTACTCTCTCCAAAGCCTCCACATCCTTCTGGTAGTGTGGCAACCAGAATTGAACACTACATTCCAAATGCGGCCTAAAAGCGCTGGTGGACATAGAACAAGCTTTACCTGGTATAGGTTTCTGCTGAGGTCCCTCGATTAAGATTACAATGCCCATTAGCCATTGTAGGTAAGACCAACGGAGCCTCTGATTCAATCAGCCTTGGCGAAACATCTGCATCCAGCTGTGACTCAGTGGGTAGCACTCTTCTCTCAGTGTCTGAATGTCATGGGTTCAAATTCCTCTCCAGGACTTTGGCACAAAATTCCAGGTTGACGCTCCAAAGCAGTATTGAGGGGGCATTTCACCCCAAGCCCTGTCCACCTCTTCAGTGGAAGCAAAGCATCTCAGGCCTTGAGTTCAGTAAAGAGCAGCTGTGCTACCTCTGTCCTCGTCAATATTTATCCCTCAGTCAACAAAACTGCAAGTCCCGATGCACTGACTCTAGAATAGAAGCCCTACAGTGCAGAAGGAGGCCATTCGGCCCATTGAGTCTGCACCGACCACAATCCCACCCAGGCCCTGTCCCCATACATTAACCCTAGCTAGTCCCCCTGTCACTAAGGGGCAATTTAGCATGGCCAATCCACCTAATCTGCACATCTTTGGACTGTGGGAGGAAACCGGAGCACCCGGGAGGAAACCCACGCAGACACGGAGGAGAACATGGAGACTTCGCACAGACAGTGACCCAAGCCGGGAATCAAACCCAGGTCCCTGGTGCTGTGAGGCAGCAGTGCTAACCGCTGTGCCACCGTGTCACCCAGCTCTGTGGCAATTTCCCGGGAAGTTTGATCTTCCAACGTGCAACTCCCCTGCTCACTGCGACCTCCAACTCTGGACACAATTCTCTGGCCGTTCACGCCGCCACTGTCAGCGAGGATGGAGAATGTGGCACTCAGCCAAATCCCCGTTCACTGTAGCAGGACTGGAGAATCCCAGTGGCATGAACAGCTGGAGAATCCCACCCTCTCAGTTGGAATAGGAGACTTTGGAGGTTCTCTTAATTTTTTTTTGTTTATATCCAATTCAATCCAATCAAACTCCAATTCAAAGTCTCAGTAAGTGAGACTTTCCAGATCCAAGCTGACATGACAGGCCTCTCACTTCCTGTCCTGGCCTTGATCTACATGATCCAAGCTGATTGGAGCAGGCATTTGCACCTCCTCCGAGGCTTGGTCTCATTTGCATCTTAGCCAAAAGGCCTGGATGCCGCTTTAAAAAATTGCTTCAAATGAAGTCTCAGTGTAACCTCATGGCTTCAACCAAGTGCAGGACAACAAAACTACACTTGATCCCGGCCAAAAGACCGTGAAGCAATTCTCTTAATTAGCCTGGGAAATGTTAGACAGAAAAACCTTCGTGTCACTGCTATTCAACTGAGCATCGCCCCACCCCACTCCCGCACCCTACACTCTCCCTCTAACTCCCAACACCACCTGACCAGCTCTCACTCCCCAACTACCCTGCACCCCCTCCCGATGCCCTGCCTATCGCCTGACCCACCTATCCTACCCACCCACCACCCAAACAATCCAATGTTATGAGGAAGCATCTCCAATGTAGATACGCTCTGCAAGGAATTGTGTCGAACCCCCTCGGGGCGTATGACTCACATTGAATGTACACAGTGAGTATTACATATATCACAATTGTATTAAAGCACCTTACATTGCAGCATTAACAGAGAAAAACAAAGAACAAAGAAAAGTACAGCACAGGAACAGGCCCTTCGGCCCTCCAAGCCCGTGCCGATCATGATGCCCTAACTAAATTTTAAAAAGCCTTCTGCCCTATAGTCCGTCCCCAGGGGGAGGCGATGGCCGAACAATGTTATCGCTAAACTATTAGTCCAGAAACTCAGCTAACATTCTGGGGACCCTGGTTCAAATCCCGCCACGGCAGATGATGGAATTTGAATTTGATTTTTTAAAAAGTCTGGAATTAAGAATCTACTGATGACCATGAAACCATTGTTGATTGTCGGAAAAACCCATCTGGTTCACTAATGTCCTTTTGGGAAGGAAATCTGCTGTCCTTACCTGGTCTGGCCTACGTGTTACTCCAGACCTACAGCAATGTGGTCGACTCTCAACTGCCCTCTGAAATGGCCTGGCAAGCTACTCAGTTCAAGAGCAACGAGGGATGGGCAATAAATTCTGGCCCAGCCCGCGACACCCATGTCCCACGAATGAATAAAAAAAAATTATGTACCCATCCAGATGCCTCTTAAATGTTGCTAATGTGCCTGCTTCCACCACCTCCTCTGGCAGCGCGTTCCAGGCACCCACCACTCTCTGCGTGAAAAACTTCCCCCGCACATCTTCCTTAAACTTTCCCCCTCTCACCTTGAACCTGTGGCCCCTTGTAATTGTTGCTTCTACCTGTATAGAAAACTGAAATGCCTTTGTACCATTTGTGATGACCGAGTTGGAATGTTTGCAATGTTTCTTCCATTGTATTGAAGCGCTCAGTGTACTACAGGGTGTTTGTAGAGAACCTGAATAGCGCTGCACTTTGTGTGATGGCCATTTTGAAATGTTTGTAATGTCCTTGCAGATATTTTATGAATAAAGTGCGTAAGGAAAGGTGATGTCAGAAGACCTGTCTGGAGGTGTGGAGCGCCCGCATTGCGCTGGGAGTAGGAGTGGAGTGGCAGTCTGACTGTGATTGCTCCGACTGTGGTTGCTGCTTCTGGGAATATCTGGTCCTTATCACATTGCTGTTTGTGGGAGCTTGCTGTGCACAAATTGGCCACAGCATTCCCTGCGGTACAATAGTGAGCACACATCAAAACTAATTTAGTAGACTGCACAGTGCTTTGAGGCATCCTGAAAGTTGCAGTGTGAATGCATTCGCAAAACTGAAGCCAGCAGGGTGAATGGGAAATTGTCAGAATGGATACTGAAACAAAAACCACAAAGGCTCAGTCGTTTTTCAGACTGGAGGGTAGAATCTCACGGTAACTCCCAGGGCCTGCAATTAGGATGGCACGGTGGCACAGTGGTTAGCGCTGCTGCCTCACAGCGCCAGGGACCCGGGTTCAATTCTGACCTTGGGTCACTGTCTGTGTGGAGTTCGCATGTTCTCCCTGTGCCCACATGGGTTTCCTCCGGGTGCTCCAGTTTCCTCCCACAGTCCAAAGATGTGCAGGTTAAGTGATTAGCCATGCCGAATGTGTGGGGTTCCGAGCGGGGAAGATGAGCCTGGGGTATGCTGATCTGTCAGAGAGTCGATGCAGATTCGATGGGCTGAGTGGCCTCCTATGCACTGTAGGAATTCTATGATGTTGGGATTCTATGACCACTGCTCTTTTTGATTTATGTCAATGAGTTGGACTTGGGCATATCGGGTGTAATGTCAAAGCTCACAGGTGAGCCAGAACTTGGGAATGTTGGGAAAAGTGAAGAGGATGAGTGGGATTTTATGGCCTCGCTCGACCCAAGACCAGAAAATCCCACCCCAGGGTCAACGGACATTTCCATTGTCTGCCCCTCGCCCAGAGGATTCTCAGATGGGTAAGACGATAGAATTCTGGTGTATATCAACAGGAGGAGTGGCCAAAGCAATGGGGAGGTGGTGGCCGAGTGGTATTATTGCTAGACTATTAATCCAGAAACTCAGCTAATGATCTGGGGGACCTGGGTTGAAATCCTACCATGGCGGACGGTGGAATTTTAATTCAATAAAAAAAATATCTGGAATTAAGAATCTACTGATGACCACGAAACTATTGTTGGAAAAAGCCATCTGGTTCACTAATGTCCTTTAGGGAAGGAAATCTGCCGTCCTTACCTAGTGTGGCCTACATGTGACTCCAGATCCACAGAAATGTGGTTGACTCTTAACTGCCCTCCAAGGGCAACTAGGGATGGGCAATAAATGCTGGCCAGCCGGAGACACCCATGTCCCATGAATGAATAAAATAAACATAAGCACATGGCAAATAAAATTAACGCAGAAAGTGTGAACTGATACATTTTGGCTGGAAGAATGTAAACAAAATGGTGCAATTTGAGAGGAGGTGCTTGAACAGAGCGACCCGGGGATATATGTACATAAATCTTTGAAGTTGGCAGGTCAAGTGTATAAAATTATGAAAGGCATAGATAGGGTGAACGGTGGGAAGCTTTTCCCCGGGTCAGTGGTGACGTTCACGAGGGGTCATAGGTTCAAGGTGAAGGGAGGGAGGTTTAACACAGATATCAGAAGGACATATTTTACACAGAGGGTCGTGGGGGCCTGGAATGGGTTGCCGGGCAAGGTGGTGGAGGCGGACACACTGGGAACTTTTAAGACTTATCTAGACAGCTATATGAACGGAGTGGGAATGGAGGGATACAAAAGAGTGGTCTAGTTTGGACCAGGGAGCGGCGCGGGCTAATTGTTCTTTGTTTCTCGTTTCAAGGCTTCATTCTATGATCATCTTGCTGGTGCCAGTACAGAGCGAGACTGCGGATAGTTGGGAACCTGTCTCGGGAGCAGGGAATTCATATGGTGTTCGTGGAAGTGGAAATGAATAGGGTTGGGAAGCATTTTCCGATCAGGGCCAGTGTGATCTCCTGGACTCGTTTCGATCGCCTCAGGGGGTCGGAGAGGAATTTCCCAGATTTTTTTTTCCCCATATTGGCCCTGGGGTTTTCACTCTGGGTTTTCGCCTCTCCCTGGAGATCACATGGTCTGGAATGGGGGGGTAGGGGTGAGTTAATAGGTTGTGATGAACAAAGCATCATAGCTGTGAGGGACAGCTCGGGGATAGGATATTAGTATGTAGATAGGCTGGAAAATTGGGCGGGGATCCTGGATTCAGGATTCAATCCTGGACCGGGGAGCGACGCGGGCTTGGAGGGCCGAAGGGCCTGTTCCTGTGCTGTATTGTTCTTTGTTCTTTGTTCAAGTTGACAAAATGATTGAAAATACACAAAGGATCCTTGACTCTGTAAGAAAGAGTGTTCAAAAACAAGGAAGATATGCTGCCCCTTTAGAAAATTCAGAGGCCTCAGCAAGAGAATTGTTCAATTCTGGACATCACACGTTGGGAAGAATGTCAAGGCCTTAGAGAAGGTGCAGGGTATGAGGAACCTCAGTTACACAGAGAAGCTGGGATTGTTCTTCTTCGAGCAGCGAGGGTTGAGAGGAAATTTGATAGAAGTGTTTAAGATCATGAAAGGTTTTGATGAAGAAAATGTTGCCAGGACAAGAGAAACGGTGGGGGGGGGGGGGGGGGGGGGGGGGAGATTTAATCTGATTGGCCAAGGAACCAGTGGTGACATGAGGAAGCATTTTTAATCAGTTATCTGGTAGATGCTGCCTGAGAGGGCGTTAGAAGCAGATTCAATAATAACTTTCGAACTGGAATTGGATACTTGAAGAGGAAAATAAATTGTGGGGCTAAGGGGAAAGAGCAGAGGGGTGAGAATAATTGGACCAATTCTTCCAAAGGGCCCAGCACGGAAATGATAAGCTAAATGCCCTCCTTCATTTTCTGATCTAGTCAACTATTTTCATAAACCTCACGCCAGCTGTAATTGGATATACATTTATCAAGATGGCGCCAGAGGGAGGCGACTTCTTGCGAGCTGTTCCCAGCAAACCCTCTAATTCTATCTTTTAAAACTCTGCTCTAATTCTTATAAACTCTCTAACAATTAAACCCTAGCTATGACTGTGACACTATATACTGCACCCTTCCCTTTCTTTCCTCCCCTATGTACTTTATGAACGGTATGCTTTGTCTGTGCAGCACGCAAGAAGCAATACTTATCGTTGTATCCCAATACATGTGACAATAATAGATCAAATCAAAAACCTCATAACTGTTAGCAACCTGAGCGTGGGGGTCCATGTCAGAACGTGGTTTTATTGGTAAAACGCACAGTAAATGAGTAATAGAACAAGAACAGAAAACAGTACAGCAGAGGAACAGGCCCTCCAAGCCTGTGCCGATCACATTGTCCTATCTAGACCAACTGCCTGTTTCCCTCTATTCCCCATCTGTTTATTTATTTACTTATTAGTCACAAGTAAAGCTTACATTAACACTGCAATGAAGTTACTGTGAAATTCCCTTCGTCGCCACACTCCGGCGCCTGTTTGGGTCAATGCACCCTAACCAGCACGTCTTTCAGACTGTGGGAGGAAACCAGAGCACCCGGAGGAAACCCACACAGACACGGGGAGAACGTGCAGACTCTGCACAGTGACCCAAGCTGGGAATCGAACCTGGGTCCCTGGCGCCGTGAGGCAGCAGTGCTAACCACTGTGCCACTGTACCGTCATCTGTCCATATGTCTATCCAGGTAAACCCTTTTCTGCACTCTCTCCAAAGCCTCCAAGTCCTTCTGGTAGTGCGGGGACCAGAATTGGACACAGTATTCCGAAGTATCTGCTTCAACCACCTCACTTGGCAGTGCATTCCAGGCCCTCACCACCCTCTGTGTAAAAAACTTGCCCCACACATCTCCACTGAACCTTTCCCCTCTTACCTTGAACTTGTGCCCCCTTGTAATTGTCATTTCTGCCCTGGGAAAAAGCTTCCAACTGTTCACCCTATCCTTACCCCTCATAATTTTATAAACTTCTATCAGGTCGCCCCTAAGTCTCCGTCTTTCCAGGGAGAACAATCCCAGTTTATTCAATCTCTCCTCATAGCTAAAAACCTTCATACCAGGCAACATCCTGGTAAACCCTTTTCTGCACTCTCTCCAAAGCCTCCAAGTCCTTCTGGTAGTGCGAGGACCAGAA
This sequence comes from Mustelus asterias, assembly GCF_964213995.1. Lineage (NCBI taxonomy): Eukaryota > Metazoa > Chordata > Chondrichthyes > Carcharhiniformes > Triakidae > Mustelus > Mustelus asterias. The sequence continues at coordinate 44,023,311 of NC_135826.1, forward strand.
TTGGACACAGTATTCCAAATGTGACCTAACCAACGGTTTATACAACTGTAACATAATTTGCCAACTTGTATACTCGATGCCCCGGCCGATGAAGGCAAGCATGCCAAATGCTTTCTTCACCACCTTTTCCACCTGTGCTGCCACTTTTAAGGATCTGTGAATTGACCTGACTGATCACTGATTCGAAGATCATCCCACTGTGTAACTTAACATTTTGGTTAATTAAATTCAACCTACTGTTAACCAAATTGTTGGATTACACATGGCAAAGATCATAAAGGCAGCTAAGACTCAGTTAATTCATCCACATTTGTTTGACCTTCGTGCCAACAATGGTGACTCCAAGGATCACAAGGGTCATGTGGAAGTCTGGAGGAATTGAAGTCTCTTCTCCATAAGAATTGTAATAATTTGATAATCAGGCTTGAAAACTCCAATAGTCTGTCATCAGAATTCAGACTCCTTGGCTGTGGAGGCCAGGTCATTGAGTGTATTTCAGACAGAGATGGATAGGTTCTTGATTGGTAAGGTGATTAAATGTTACGAGGTAAAGATGGGAGAATTGGGTTAAGAGACTTACCAGCCTTGATCGAATGGCGGAGCAGATTCGATGGGCCAAATGGTCTAATTCTGCTCCTATATCTTATGGTTATCCTCCGAGGTCTATGGGGCCAGTACCCAGGAGGCCTCACTCCAATGTGAAGCCCCAGCAGTGGGTAGCTTCATTGCAGTGCAGTAGATTGTAACATCGGCCTTAAGCCTGCTCAACATCTCCGCCTCTCTTTCTCTCTCTGCCTGCTCCGACACTCCTTAAAACCAGCCTCTTTGACCAAGCTTTTGGCCATTTGTCCCAGATATCTTCTTGTGTGGTTTATTTCCTATTTTGTCTGGTTACACTCCTGTGAAGCATCTTACCATATTAAAGGTGTTGTATCAGTGTGAGTTGACGGTGTTATGGTGTGACTCGCAGTGGTTGAATGTTTAGTTTTGCCTATTACCCCCCTGGGATTCACAACACAAAGCTGTCTAAATGGATTGGGTGCAAAGGGCTCAAGAATTCTCAAACAGGCAGAGACCTTTCGACCTGTTTCCACACTAGGATCTTACAACCACCGAGAGAGGAAACCTTCATCCCGTTAAACTGGGCCCCAAAGAAAGACAGCTCTTTCGTATATGTACCAACCAGACTTCCTCCTTTTTGAATAAATACTAAGGACACTTATTGCTGGTAATCATTCCAACATGGTATTCAAAACATTCCTTTGACCTCTGGTCAAATCCTTGGAGAGACATTCTCTCCCACACTGTCTGCCGAATATCATTGGATTCCTACATCATTCCGTGGCAGTGCCAGATATAAAACCTGGAATGGATCAGTACGCTGACACAAATCCCCTAACACCATTATCTGATCAAACTTCCGATCTCAATCTTGAACATCTGTCTCACTCCTAATTTATTCCACTCCTAATGTACCTCACACCTAATGTACCTCAATCCTAATTTATTCCACTCCTAAGGTGCCTCGCTCCGAACGTGCCTCGCTCCCAATGTATTCCACTCCTAATGTACTTCGCTTCTAATGTACCTCAATCCTAATGTATTCCACTCTTAATGTGCCTCACTCTTCCTGTGCCTCGCTCTTAATTTATTCAATTCTTAATGTACCTCGCTCCTAATGTACCTCACTCCTAATGTATTCCACTCCTAATGTACCTCACTCCTAATGTGCCTCGCTGTTAATGTACCTCACTCCTAATGTATTCCACTCCTAATGTACCTCACTCCTAATGTGCCTCGCTCCTAATGTACTTCGCTGTTAATGTACCTCGCTCCTAATGTGCCTCGCTCCTAATGTACCTCGCTCCTAATGTACCTCGCTCCTAATGTACCTCGCTCCGAATGTACCTCGCTCCGAATGTACCTCGCTCCGAATGTATCTTCTAAGTGCCAAACAAGCATGAAAACAGGAGAGAATTGCACCCAATTTTATCACACTTAGAAAGAAGAGGCAAAGCATGATTCTCACCAGTAGGGGGAGTGAATGGAGTGTATTCATGCCGGGAAGTGGGCTGCAGACTGCTGGAGGGCACTATTGCACATGAGCCGTGATCTGCCTGTGCACCATGTACAAGAGTCCATTGTGCTTTGGGAGATTGTCACTCCCCCAGACATCATCTCCCGCAACCCCCACGATCACCGTCCCCCTCACCGATTGCCGCCAATGATCGCAGTTTTCTCCCCTCAACACCCCACCCGGATGCCCCGATTCCACCCCTTCCAGTCGATCACCATCCCACCCTCCCCCATCCCCATCCCCACTGTTGATCGCCACCCCAGTGATCCCTGATTGCAGAGTGCACAGCCCCCATACGCAGCCTCTGCTTAGGACCCACCCCCTGGCACTGCCCAGACAATGATGATGCAATGGGGCTCAGTACTGTCCTGGAAGAAAGCTGCCCAAAAAGGTTCCGTTGCGGTGGGAATTTCCCCTTTCCTTTTAAATCTGGGAGGAAGTCAGGGATGTTTCCTGGTGTGTAGCAAGCAACCAATCACACGTTGGTATTCTCAAGGACAGGAAACCTGGAAGTCAAAACACTTAACATCCTTCACTTTGAATTGACATTTTTAGATAGTGAAAGAAATGATAAGGATTGGATAAAGATAGAAGTCCAAATAAATTAATATATATTTCATATTGTTAAAAATGTGGGTTATTTTTAATTACGGAGAAATTAACATTCCAAAAATGAGCATTTCAGGGCTAGAGAGGGTGTTTAACAGTATTTATTAGTTAATGCGTAATTAAAAATCCAGTTACACCTCCTCCAGCAGTGTAAATAAGAGCGGAAATTCTCATCAATTCCATAAGATATCCTATTGATTGTGGAGTCTGGAGGTGCCTCAGGAGCACAATCGCTGAGGAAGCGTAGAGTTATAGACAACATCCATCTGTGAAGCACCAACACCTGGATCACCACTTCATTTTGCACGTGTGAAGACTCCAGAAGTTGCCATCAGTTTCAGTGGAGCAATGACCACAAATGCTGACAGGTTCACCGGCATTACCGTGGTAAAGTACGGGCGATGCATCCTGCTCCTGACGTAATGTTCGTAATGATGTTCTCGGTGATGCTGCTTCTCTGGTGGAAGCCGGATGCGCTCCTGTGGTCAGTGTTGAGAAGGTGGAAAATGTTTTCCATTCTCGCTGTCAGCTGCGGGCTCACGTACACACAAAAAAAAACAAATGCATTCCCTCTCTTGACCTCCCGCCCAATCACATTGAGAAAGTCAAAAGACGCAAAAGATTTTATTGCAACATCACACTCAGAAGACCGAGGAGCTTTGTCACACAAACTAGAAGTTACGGTTAAAAGATACACTCATATGGATCCAATTGCCAAAGAATATGCTGCTATTGTACAACACCGTGACTAGATTCTGTCGGGTGGTGCTCTGCCTTGCAATGCTGACCTCTGTGAGGCAAAGGAGATTTCAGCAAGTTGACCAGAAATATAAAATATAACAGCACAGGAAACAAGTCTCCAATCCCACCACCATCGGCCAGTGCAAGGTCTTAAACTACTTCCATATTTCATTGCTTCTTCTTTGTACCTCTTCTTTCATCTGTTTTTCTTTTGAAATAGTTCTCCCATTGTGCTTTGAAACATTGCAATAGTCTCTGTCCCTTGTGGTGACATATCTCCATGTTCTAATGACCCTCTGGGTGTGGAAACCTTGTGTACTTTGGGAATTTGCGAAGTGCTCCACAAGGTTAGTGAGGACAATATAAGGAGGGCACTAAGATGTGACCTTGGAGTGCTTGAAAGGCTTTAACAAGTTAAATGTTGAGGAACCCAGGTCCCCTTCCAATACTGTTCCCAAACATCACCATGTTGGCTACAAAATACACAAAATGTACACAGGTAAACACTGTACACTTCTTTACAATACAGTTGAAGCTTGTTACTGGTTGGAATCTAGTGAAGATGAGATTCCCCATCTGTTACATCATATCTCATTCATGCGGTGTTGCTTTCAAACTTTTCCTTCAGGTTTTCTTCCCATCTCTCTCGAAGGGGTTGACGTACACTGAGATATAGTGATGGGCATCAGTGGCTTCCAGTAACTCCCACACTTGGCCATGAGTGAACCAAAGTGGAGGGCGCGGCAGATTCAGTTTGGGGCAACACGGCCAATCTTCGGCTCAGCTGTACTCAGGTATCTTCCATTGAAGTCAACGGATGGTCATCAGGATCAGGAGCGCTGGCCGATTTTCACTCCCACTCTAACCTCGAGGAAGGGGCAGAACTCTCTGCCTGCGATGTCGCATTGTTCAGGGATGGGCTATTGCCATTTGATGAAATAGTCTTCCAGTTATGCCTCAATCTCTTTAAGCAGACAAAAATAAAACAGTACTAATTGAAATACTGCATCCCAGGATCCTGTTCGTGCCTGAAGTCAACTGATCCCATTAATCTCACGCCTGCCAAGTGTCACCCTTGGCGGCAGCCAATGCAAGCATTGAACCCACAGCAGACTGATGCTACTCAGGCTTGTCACTGGGTTGGCATGTAAGGCCAGTTGAAGGAACCTCCGGACAGAAGCATGTCTCTGATTAGGGTTTCGATGGGGGTCTTCCCCACCAGCCTCATGAAGAAGAGTTGTCCAATGAGAGAGGCCGGCACCGCTCTCAGTGCGGGGAGCCGCAAGAGCAGTTTCCCGAAACGCTGGGGCTGTGGTGGATACTGACAGCGCACGTACTCAGCCAGGGATTCCTGCACCTTCTCCTGCAAACTCTCAATGTGGGCGGGTTCGGACAGACCGGAAGCATCTGGTGAAGAGAAGGGGAGAAAGAATTTTTTTTGTGTGGAGTCCAAAACAGTTTAGTACATCACATCTTCCCTGCTGCCGTCAGACTTTTGAATGGACCTACCTTGCATTAAGTTGATCTTTCTCCACCCCTTAGCTATGACTGTAACACTACATTCTGCACCCTCTCATTTCCTTCTCTATGAACGGTATGCTTTGTCTGTATAGCGCGCAAGAAACAATACTTTTCACTGTATACTAATACATGTGACAATAATAAATCAAATCAAATCAAGAAAAGGACTAAAAGGATCGGTCTGTGATGTTGGGGGCAGCACGGTGGCACAGTGGTTAACACTGCTGCCTCACAGCGCCAGGGACCTGGGCTCAATTCCCGGCTTGGGTGACTGTCTGTGTGGAGTTTGCACGTTCTCACCGTGTCGGCATGGGTTTCCTCCGGGTGCTCCAGTTTCTTCCCACAGAGATAGAGTCACAGAGGTTAACAGCATAGAAAGGCCCTTCAGCCCAACTTGTCCATGCTGCCCTTTTTTGTGCGGGATTGGCCATCGTAAATTGCCCCTTAGTGGAGTAAATACGTGGGGTTACGGGGATAGGGCAGGGGAGGCCCTGGGTAAGATGCTCTGTCAGAGAGTCGGTGCAGACTCGATGGGCCGAATTGCCTCCTTCTGCACTGTTGGGATTCTTTGATAGTGTGGAGAGCAGGAAAAGATTTCATGGTGTCGAGTTTTTCTATGAAAACCTTTACTTTGCTTTTGGACGGCACTTGTACAGAGTCCGACAATTCACACCTCATTCAGACCTGTCATTCATTTCCTTCATTTCCCATTACAACTCCTCCTGGCTTTGCAGCAAGGACCCTTTCGTCACTGAATCTCTCCTGTCCTCCCTGAAAGCCTAAAACGTTACCTTTTGTTCTTTTCCCTAATCTCCCCTCTCACAAGCTCAAAAACTGGTGGCACAGTGATTAGCTGCCTCACAGCTCCGGAGACTTGGGTTCGATTCCTGGCTTGAGTCACTGTCTATATGGAGTCTGCACGTTCTCCCCATGTCTGCGTGGGTTTCCTCCGAATGCTCCGGTTTCCTCCCACAGTCCAAAGATTTGTAGGTTTGGTGGATTGGCCAGGCTAAATTGCTCCTTCGTCTCCCGGGATGTGTAGGTTAAAGGGGTTAGCGGAGTAAATATGTGGGGTTATGGGGATAGGGCCTGGGTGGGATTGTTGTCGGTGTAGACTCGATGGGCCGAATGGCCTCTTCTGTTCTGTAGGGATTCTATGATTCTCCCAGTTCTGATAAGACATTAACTGTTTCTCTCTCTCCACAGATGCTGCTGAATATGCACAGCATTTTCTGTTTTTGTTTCAGATTTCCATCATTGGCGCTATTTTACCATTGAGAACTTCCTGTATCTTATCTACAGGTTGCTCCTTGGAGACTTCAACCGTAGACAAAGAGTTATCCCCATTGCTGACGGCACCAAGCTCTGTCCCTCCCATCTCTCCCAGTGTCTCCACCGCCTCCATGTTCCCAAATTTATTCTGTAATCTAAGGTCCTGGATGAGGCATACGTTCCAGTTAAACTCTGGGAAATCTAAAGCTATAAAAACGAAAGCCGGATGGCCACAGCTCCAACAACACTGGAGAAGCTCGACACCGTCCAGGCCAAAACACCCCTATGTGATTGGCTCCCCCTCCACTACGTTCATCTTCTAATCTCACCACCACCGACACTCAGTGGCAGCCTTGGAAAAGCAGCCAGTATAATCAAGGACCCCACACATCCCGGACAAACTCTCTTCCACCTTCTTCCGTCGGGAAAAAGATACAAAAGTCTGAGGTCACGTACCAACCGACTCAAGAACAGCTTCTTCCCTGCTGCTGTCAGACTTTGAATGGACCTACCTTGCATTAAGTTGATCTTTCTCTACACCCTAGCTATGACTGTAACACTACATTCTGCACTCTCTCCTTTTCTTCTCTATGAATGGTATGCTTTGTCTGCATAGCATGCAAGAAACAATACTTTTCACTGTATACTAATACATGCGGCAATAATAAATCAAATCAAATCACTGAAGCCTCCCGGTTTCTTTTTAATGTGGTCATACCAAAGAGGATATAAAGGAAATTTTTGAGGATTTTAAAAATTCTATTCATTCATGGGATGTGGGTGTCGCTGGCTAGAACATAGAACATTACAGCGCAGTACAGGCCCTTCAGCCCTCGATGTTGCGCCGACCAGTGAAACCAATCTAAAGCCCATCTAACCTACACTATTCCTACACTATGCTGGCTGGGCCAGCATTTATTGCCCATGCCTAATTGCCCTTAAAAAGGTGGTCATGAGCTTCCTCCTTGACCATGTACACTGTACCCACAGTGCAGGTAGGGAGGGAGTTGCAGGATTTTGACCCAGTGACAGTGAAGGAAAGGCAATATTTTGTTTTTATTCATTCATGGGACATGGGTGTCGCTGGCTGGCCAGCATTTATTGCCCATTCCTAGTTGCCCGAGGGCAGTTGCGAGTCAACCACATTGCTGTGGCCCCTGGAGTCACATGTAGGCCAGACCGGGTAAGGACAGCAGATTTCCTTCCCTAAAGGGCATTAGTGAACAGGATAGGTTTTTACAACAATCAACCATGGTTTCATGGTCATCAGTCGATGCTTATTCCAGATTTTTTTAAAATTGAATTCAAATTCCACCATCTACCCTATTTCCAAGGGTGATATTCCATAAATCTGCTGCCCTTATCCTTCTGGGTGGGAGAGGTCACAGGTTCAGAATGTGCTGTCAAGTGAACAGTGCATCTTGTGGATAGTACACATGGCTGCTTCTGTGTGCTGGTGGTAGAGAGTGTGAATGTTGAAGGTAGTCGATGGAAGGCAATCAAGCGGGGCTGCTTTGTCCTGGATGGTGTTGAGCTTCTTGAGTGTTGTTGGTGCTGCACCCGTCCAGGCAAGTGGGGAGTATTCCATCACACTCCTGACTTGTGCCTTGTAGATGGTGGACAGGCTTTGTGGAGTCAGGAAGTGAGTTACTCACCGCAGGATACCTAGCCTTTGATCTGCTGTTGCAGCCACGGTATTTATATGGCGAGTCCAGTTCAGATTCTGGTCAATGGTAACCCCCAGGATGATAAGATTGGGGGGCGTCAGTGATGGCCTTTGATTGGAGATGGTCATTGCCTGGGCATGAACAGCAATTCCACTGATCAGCCTGAGTCTGACAGTTATCCATGTCTCGCTGCCCGTGGCCACATTCAGGGAGGAGTTTTCCCCAAAAATGACTAAGGACAGACGGAATTTTCCTGTCCCGCCCGCCTCGGGAATAGGAACGGGAGAGACAAGACCATGCAAAGGTCTGTTGATCTAGGGCAGGATTTTCCGGTCTTGGAGTGATCGCGGCCGGAAAATCCCACCCTAAGGGGGCGGTTTCACTATCGTGCTCTGCTCGTTTTTGGGCGCAATGTGATCGTAAAGTGGGGCGTAAAATGCTTAGCGCCAGTTTTCGTGACCAGTGCCATTTTACGAGCGCCGGATTTCCGGTGGCGTCAGCCTTTCGCTGGAAATGGGCGAGAGAACAAAGAACAAAAACAAAGAACAATACAGCACAGGAACAGGCCCTTTGGCCCTCCAAGCCCGTGCCGCTCCCTGGTCCAAACGAGACCATTCTTTTGTATCCCTCCATTCCCACTCTGTTCATATGGCTGTCTAGATAAGTCTTAAACGTTCCCAGTGTGTCCGCCTCCACCACCTTGCCTGGCAGCGCATTCCAGGCCCCCACCACCCTCTGTGTAAAATACGTCCTTCTGATATCTGTGTTAAACCTCCCCCCCTTCACCTTGAACCTATGACCCCTCGTGAACATCACCAGGCAGGTTAATTTATTTAAAGGAGCATTTACATGTCCTTAGCCAGCCTGGCACTCGATCTTCCAGGCTCGCTTGCCTTTATGACCTCACCGGCAAGGAGTGGGCAAACTCCCCATGTTCGGGGAGCAATCGACTCGGCCTCATTGGTGGAACCGGAGGTCATAGAGGCCCCCGGGGAGACTGAGGGCAAAGGGAGAGTGCCTCTTGGGCAGTATCAGACTGGCACCTGGGCAATGCTGGGGTGGGACTCATGGAGGGAGGGGTCAGTGGGGGAGGGTCCAGTGGGAGGCGGTTCCAGTGGGGGGGGGGGGGCGCTAATAATGGGAGGGGGCAGCGATCGGTGGGGGGAGGGCAGCAGGGCTGCATTTGGTAGGCGAGGGGGGCCCGGGATCGGTCTGGGTGGTGGTGGTGGGGGGGGGGGGGGGGGTAGAGAGGGTGGTGTTGGCGGAGGCTGTATCTCAGGCCGGAAGCCCCCGTGATTGCAGAGGGTGGAGGAGCTTCTTTAGGCTGCCTGCACTAGCAGGGGCCCGACAGCTCTCTCTCTGTCTGTCAGACCCCTGCTACTGCTAGTGCACATGTGCAGCCTCAGAGGCCTGTACATGCGCACAACCACCCTCTGCAGGCTTTCGGGCACGTTAGGCCCCACCCACGGGCTTCTACAGCGAGCAACAGGCTCGTTCAGAATTTTCAGGCAGAGTGCATGTGGGGTGTGGGGGGTGGGGGGCGGGGGTGGCCTAAAAACATGCCCTAAAGACAGATCTGAAACTCTCCCAGTTTCAAGTCCGCCCAGCATTTAGGCAAAAAATGGTAAAATAACGCCCTAAGTATCATTTTGGGTGAGAAAACCGGTGTGAATCGGAATCAGATTGCAATCTTCCCACACACGGATCATTTTATGAGAGAATGGAGAGTTTTGCACTGGTTCCGAGAGGGGAGGGGCCTAAGCATTTCAATAAGCCCAGTCTCACAGAAACCGGGCCCAATTCTTCCGTTTTGAGGCTAAGTGCCCACGGGAGAACGGGAGTGTTTCTCTCTGTGCTGACAACGATTTTCAGGTGGGATCCACCCTCGTTTCTTCAAATGTGGTTTGCAAAAGAGGAAGTGTAAACACAAGGTGTCAATCAGGCTTAGACTGTCAACATTGCGGTCAGAATCAATGGGGTACTTGAGATCCTTGCAACAGCAAAGGGAAATGAAAATAAACAAATGGAAATAAAGAACCCACAGCCTGAGCCTACCCAGGGCTCTTGAGGGACCCTTCTGCTGCAGCCCGGCAACAGCAGAGGGGGCAAATGGTCACTGGACCTACCTCTCTGAGCCCCCTTGGTGTCCAATGCACAATGAGGATGTCAGTGTCAGAGTGCCAGGGGACAGTGCACTGTTGGCACTGCCAAGGTGTGTGGCCTGAAGAGGGGCTGAGTGGGGGGGAGGGGGAGGGTCTGAGAGGGAAGTGGGATTGAGTGGGGGGGGGGGGGGCGGTCTGAGAGGGAAGGGGGGCTGAGTGGGGGTGGGTCTGGGGGGGAAAGGTGGCTGACCAGTGGGGGGGGGGGGGGGTGTTGGGTCACCCTCATGCCTGTGTGGTGTGTGTGTGTGTGTGTGGGGGGGGGGGGGGGGCGGGTGGGAGGAATGTAACCTCTGATTTGAGTGATGAGAGGGAGAATACCCCTCTTTTCTGAGGAGTTGGTGGCATTCCCCTGGGCCCTCGGGGTCCAGCACACCATGTCCCGTTTGTGGATAGTAACTATGAAGCCTGCCCGGTGCCGTTCCCGCTGGTGTGGGGGCGGGGGGAGACGGGGGCTGGGGGGGACGGGACTCTGGTGAATGGCCAGTCAAACACTGGGAACCCTGATCTCAAAGTGAAATTGGAGACCCCGTCCCTCCGCCATTGAAAGCATGGTCCCCCACCCTCTCCCCAACACAGATCGCCAGCATCAAGGCACTCCCAATGGGTCCTCCCACATGCCTGCCCTCCTCAGGCCCCAGCCCCCCCCCCCCTTGGCTCTGCCCTGGCACCCAGGCAGTGCCCATCTAGCAGTGCCCACATGTCACTGCCAGGGTGTCATATGGCAGTGCCAAACAATGGACATCACCCAGCCATCTCCCTGACCATCTGGGGGGCGCTTCAATGGCCCCCGGATTCCCTGGCATGGCCATCACGCCTGGTCTCCGTAAGCGGAGACCATCAGCGATTTTCACTGGGTTCCCGCTGTGCCCAAAGGTTGGAGAATCCCAGGAGTCGGGAGCATCCGACCTCAAACAGACTCAGTCTAATGAAATACTGATATAAATATGCTTAATGTTTTCCACCCAGCGGTGGTTGGGAGGATTGCAACGTGGTTTCGTGCTGGCGCTGAATGCGCTCAAGCCCTCACCCGCGATCCTCTAACCCCCCCTCCGCCCAACGATCCTCTGACCCCCTCCGCCCCACGATCCTCTGACCCCCCCTCCAACCCACGATCTGCGCTGGGCATAACACATCCGAAAATCACGGCTACGGCATCTGGGGACTCAGAAATGAGGCTTCACATTGGGTATTCCAACCGTCTCCTGGCCAGATTCCCAACTCTCCAACAACCTCATCTCATACACAAGCCTCTATCCTGATCACCAATCACTGCCGACTTCACTGGCCCCCCACTGGCTCAAATTTTAAAATCTCACCCTCACGGTCCAAAGGTGTGCAGGCTCGGTGGATTGGCCACGCTAAATGCACGGGGTCATGGGGATAGGGTGAGGGAGTGGGCTTAGGTAGCGTGCTCTTTCGGAGGGTCAGTGCAGACTCAATGGGCCGAATGGCCTCCTGCTGCACTGTATGGATTCTATGGTTAAATCCTTTCATGGCCTCTCACCTCAGAATCTCTGTAACCTCCTTCTGCCCTAACAATCCTCTACCCAACTCTATCTCGATTCCTCTGACTCTGGTCTTGGTGACTCTCTCTCATTCTTTGCCCCATTGGGTCTTGCGGCCTCAACAGATCCACAGCCTGAAATCCATTCCCTGACCCCTTTGTGGCCTCCCTCTCCTCCTGTCAGACGCTCCATCAACCCCAACCATTTGACCAATCTTTTGTTCACCACGCTGAACATATCCGTCTTTTAGATCATTATCACATTTCTTTGGTCAAATCCCCGTGAATCATTCTTGAAGAAGCACGTTGTTGCCTGGAGCCCTAGTCTCAGAAATTCTTAACGAGTGACTTTCCACTCTCTTGGTCACCAGTTGATTTTTTAAAAGTGATTTATTCTCAGGATGCGGGTGATGTTGACGAGGATGTTATTCATAGGCTAGTCAAATTTCTGAGGATTCTTTTGCCAATTGAGTTTACATCTGAACCCAATTACTCAGACATTTCACATTGTCACTGCAGTGGGGTTGCCAACTCTGGCTGGAAAGATTCCTGGATGCTTACGTCACATGATTGCCTCGCTCCAGCTGCCCTGACCCCACAATCCTGTCATTGATTGACTGACATGCCAATCCTCACAATGCCCTGCCTTCCAAACAGCCAATTGGAAAGTGGGTAGGGTCTTCGTTGGCCCACCCTTGACTGTTAGTCAAAAAGGAGAAAACGCTGGAAAATCTCAGCGGGTCTGGCAGCATCTGGAAGGAGAGAAACGTGCTGACGTTTCGAGTCCAGATGACCCTCTGTCAAAGCTACAAGATGTAGAAAGTGGGAGATATTTATACTGCAGGGGGAGGGAATGAAAGATGAGTCATAGCCACAGAAACCAGGGGAAAGGCTGCTAATGGCAGCCCACAGAGAGAATAGAGGGTGTGAATGGCCACACGGCAGAGAAGCTGTAAACTGTGTGACAGATGAAGATGTTGGGGGGGGTGGGGGGGTGGGGGGGTGATGGGGTGGAAATGGGACAGAGGTAGAATGTAGAAAAGGGGAAGCGGGGGGAGAAAAGGTAAAGGAAGAGGGATGAAGTAGGGGGAAAGAGTGGGGGGGGGAAGAAAAATGAAGAGAGACATTAAAGAAATAAAAAAGTAAATAAATCAAATACAATAGAATGAAAACAAAGGGGTCAGGGTGGGGTCGAGCGAATCATCTGAAGTTGTTGAACTCGATGTTGAGACCGGAAGGCTGTAAAGTGCCCAGCCGGAAGATGAGATGCTGTTCCTCCAGTTTGCGTTGAGCTTCACTGGAACATTGCAGCAGGCCAAGGACAGACATGTGGGCACGGGAGCAGGATCGCGTGTTAAAATGGCAAGGTCAGGGTCCTGACTGCGCAAAGACCGAAGATTCTGAGCACAGACTGAAGGTGTTGAGCTTCATCCCTCTTCCTGTACCTTTTCTCCGTCCCCCGCTTCCCCTTTTCTACATTCTACCTCTGTCCCATTCCCCCTCCCGCCCCCCCGCAACATCTTCATCTGTCACAGCTTACATCTTCTCTGCCGTTTGGCCATTCACACCCTTTATTCTCTCTGTGGACAGCTATTAGCAGCCTTTCCCCTGGTTTCTGTGGCTATGACTCATCTTTCATTCCCTCCCCCTGCAGTATAAATATCTCCCACTTTCTCTGCCTTTTAGCTTTGACAAAGGATCGTCTGGACTCGAAACGTCAGCTCTTTTCTCTCTTTATTTTTTTTAATACTTTTCCAATTCAATCAAATCAAATCCAATTCAGAGTCTCAACAAGTTGAGACATTTCCGATCCAGGCTGACAAGACAGGGCGAGCGACCAAACCACCCTGTCCTGGGCCCGATCTACATGAGCCAAGCTGATTGGAGGAGGGGGAGGTTCCTCCTCCAAGACTTGAGCTCATTTGCATCTTAGCCAAAAGGCCGAGATGCCGCTTTTAACAATTGCTTCATATGAAACATATGAAGCCTCAGCGTAACCCAATGACCTCAACCAAGCGCGGCCGACCATGGGCTGCCGACCATACTACACTTGATCTTAGTCAAAAGGCCGAGAAGCTGCCGGACCTGCTGAGATTTTCCAGCATTTTCTCTTTTGGTTTCAGATTCCAGCATCCGTAGTAATTTGCTTTTATCCATTACTTAGCTGTTAGTCAAACAGCTATCTATTCCCCATTGTCCAATATTTTTACAATTATTACACAGAAGTGTTCAATGAAAATCAAAGAGAACCACCATTTTTCTCAATGTCACAATGGTTTTCTTTCTGGGCTTTTCTTACACCAGGGCACTGGAGATGAATATTTAAGACCTGGGTCCCTAGTGCATTCCTGGAGGACTGGCAACACATGACTGGAGTCACGTGACGAAATTTGCCGATGACACAAAGACACAAAGACACAAATAAAATTATGAAAGGCATAGATAGGGTGAACGGTGGGAAGCTTTTCCCCAGGTCGGTGGTGACGTTCACGAGGGGTCATAGGTTCAAGGTGAAGGGGGGGGGGAAGTTTAACACAGATATCAGAAGGACATATTTTACACAGAGGGTGGTGGGGGCCTGGAATGCGCTGCCAGGCAAGGTGGTGGAGGCGGACACACTGGGAACGTTTAAGACTTATCTAGATCGCCATATGAACGGAGTGGGAATGGAGGGATACAAAAGAATGGTCTAGTTTGGACCAGGGAGCGGCACGGGCTTGGAGGGCCGAAGGGCCTGTTCCTGTGCTGTATTGTTCTTTGGGCAGCATTGTGGATAGTGTTGAGGACAGCATAAAACTACAACAGGATATTGATAGGTCGGGGGAATGGGCCGAGCTGAGGCAAATTAATTTTAATATAAACAAGTGTGAGGTCATCCATTTTGGGTCAAAAAAGAATCAATCAGGATATTTTTTAAGAAGGCACAAAGTTAAATTCAGTAGATGACGTAGAGATTGGACTGGGGTGGGCACAGTAAGAAGTCTCACAGCACCAGGTTAAAGTCCAACAGGCTTACTTGGAATCACGAGCTTTCGGAGTGCTGCTCCTTCATCAGGTGAGTGGATGTCCAATGGGATTTGATGGTTCAGGTGCATAGCTTTTTAAAATGCCACAGATGCAGATAATTGTCAAGAAGGCCAATGGAATGCTGGCTCTCATATCTAAAGGACTGGAGTGTAGGGATGCAGATGTTATGCCGCAGTTGTACAAAACCCTAGTTGATCCCACTTAGAGTACTGTGAGCAGATGTGGGCAACACACCTTAGGAAGGATGTTTTGAACCTGGAGAGAACTCGACGCAGGTTTACAAGAATGATACCTGGACTTCAGGGGTCAAGTTGCGAGGAGGGACTGGACAAATTAGGCTGTTATTCTCTTGAATTCAGAAGGTTAAGGGATGATCTGATAGAAGATAGAAATGGGGTGGCACGGTTTCACAGTGGGTCCCTAGCTGCCTCACAGCGCTAGGGACCCCGGTTCGATTCCCGGCTTGGGTCACTATCTGTGTGGAGTCTGCACATTCTCCCCGTGTCTGCGTGGGTTTCCTCTGGGTGCCCTGGTTTCCTCCCACAGTCTGAAAGACTTGCTGGTTAGTTGCATTGACCGAAACAGGTGCCGGAGTGTGGCGACTCGGGGATTTTCACAGTAACTTCATTGCAGTGTTAATGTAAGTCTTATTTGTGACTAATAAATAAACTTTAACTTTACTTTTAAAGTCCAGAAAATATTTGCAGGGAAAGACAGAGGGGATAAGGATAAACTGTTTCCACTGTTTGAAAGCTCTAGAACCAGGGCCCATGATCTAAAAATTAGGGCCAACCCATTCAGGAGAGATGTTAGAAAACACTTCCACACGCAGTGAATGGAGGAAGTTTGAAACTCTCTTCCTCAAACAGTGATGGACGCTGGTTCCATTGTTAGGTTTCAGTCTGAGATAGACACATTTTTATTGAGCAGGGGTATCAAGGGATATGAGCCCAGGGCAGGTACATGGAGTTAGGCCACAGATCAGCCATGATCTTACTGAATGACGGAGCGGGCTCGAGGGGCTGAATGGCCTACTCCTGTTCCAATGTTTCTGTGACAGGCCATGTGATGATGCCACAAGTAAATCAAAATCACAAGGGAATGATGATGTGGCAGTTAAGTTACTAGCCGAGAAATCCAAACTAATAATCCAGAGATGGGAATTCAAATCCCACTATGCTGTATGGGGAGGCGATGGCCTAGTGGTATTATCGCTAGACTATTAATCCATAAACTCAACTATTGTTCTGGGGACCCGGGTTCGAATCCCGCCATGGCAGATGGTGGAATTTGAATTCAATAAAAAAAATCTGGAATTAAGAATCTACTGATGACCATGAAACCATTGTCGATTGCTGGAAAAACCCATCTGGTTCACTAATGTCCCTTTAGGGAAGGAAATCTGCTGTCCTTACCTGGTCTGGCCTACATGTGACTCCAGAGCCACAGCAATGTGGTTGACTCTCAACTGCCCTCTGAACAAGGGCAACTAGGGATGGGCAATAAATGCTGGCCAGTCAGCGATGCCCGTGTCCCATGAATGAATAAAAAGAAAACTGATTGTGACACTCTGCAGTTGCCTCTGATGATGTCACTTCCAGGTCAACCCCCACCGTTGATGTAATTTCCTCTCACAAAATGTTGCCCTTGTCTCCTTATTGACTCCTCAATTTGCCTCGCCTTGTTCTCTGGTTGCGTTAGGGTAGCACCTGCTTACGTGACTGGACCAGTCACCTGGCGACCCCAACAAACGGTCAGGGAGTGAGTTCCGATCCCGCCACATCAGCAGAAGAATTTTAAAACTCAGTTGATCTGATAAATCTGAAAATTAAAACCAGTTTTGGTAACGGTGACTGGGAAACTATACTGTTCGCTTTAGGGAAGGAAATCTGTCGGCCTTGTCCGGTCTGACCAGCCTGGTCTACACGTGACTCCAGGACCCTCACTACAAGATGACCAATCCCTTGACAAAAAGTTTCAGGGACACTTTGGCATTGGTATGACCCTGTGAGAACAGGGGGCGGGAGGCGGGGGGCTGTGGGGGGCAGTGCTAGAGAGAGGAGGGGCTGCTGCTGCCAGTGTATGGCAGGGGGAGGTTGCAGCAAGGGGTATGAGAGCCGGGGTGGTGGGGCGGAGGGGGGGTAAGGTGGGGTGGGGGATGGAGGGGCGTAGCAGGGAACTTGCTGCCAGGAGTATGAGAGTCTGAGGAAGCAGGGTGCGTGGAATGTGGTGGGGTGGGTGGTAGCAGGGGGCTGCTGCCAGATCTGTGAGCACCGGGAGTTTGCCAGAGATTTTCTAGGTGTTGTAGAGGGGATCGAGGGGGAGAATGCACTGCGCACGTGCGCTGTTCGACCACCACAATTACAGCCTTGCAAAACCCAGAACAACTGGCCCGATTGGGATGATCCATAAAATCCAGGGCAGTTGGTCAGCCAGTCACAGCAACGTGGTTTCAATTTGGAAATGGTCCAGAAGTCACTCCGTTACATCGAAGAAAGCAGCTCACCATAAACTTTGGGACTGGCAGCAGAGACTGGCCTTGCCAATGACATCCATGTCCCAGAAATGAATAAAGAGAAAACCTGAGTGGTTCACAACAAACCAACATCTCTGAAGATCAGTTTATTTTCACCAGTGTTAGCTCACCAGATTGTGAAAGTCAATCCTTTATAGAATCCCTACAGTACAGAAGGAGGCCATTCGGCCCATCGAGTGGGCTTCTCTGTTCTTTGAGTCTGCACTGACCACAATTCCACTCTATCCCCGTAACCCCACACATTTACCCTGCTAATCTCCCCAAAACTAGGGTCAATTTAGCAATGCCAATCAACCTAACCCGCACATTTCCCAAGCTGGGAATCGAACCCCAGGTGCCTGGCAGCAGTGCTAACCATTATGCCACCGAGCCGCCCCTTACACCATCCATTCCTGACTTTCTCTCTGAATCACACTGCAACATGCCACACAATGGCCACTCTGGCCTCTGGTACTAACCCGGTGTGTAGAGGGCAATGGCCTTCAGGCAACTGTATTCAGCAGAGTCGACTTGTAAAACCTTGAGCTTCTCCACCTGGTCCTGGAAGATTCTGATCTGGTCCATGAAGCTGACCACCCGGTCCGCGGACATCTGGGTGGAATGGAGACCGGCGGCGGCCAGGAGTGGGGCCATGTGGAGAGGGAGCGAAGACTGGGCGGCATTCAGGACAAAGAGCTCACTCCAGCTCAGCCGCAGCAGGGCCACCTGGTCGGAGATCTGTAGCTCGTGGAAGAAAGGAATGTTCCTGGCCCACTCCACCGCGCTGAAGAGCAGCCTTGCCGCCAGCTCACAGATGTTGTCTATGCTCATGAGGTTATACTGAGTGCACTGGGTGCTGAAGCGAGACGTGGGGTATGGCTCGGCCCTCAGCAGGAGGGAGATGAGTCCTGAGATGTTGCTTCCGTTCAGGTGGTCTCCACTGGACAGCGAGAGCTCCCCGGGGTTGGCCTGGGCTGGCGGGATTCTCCCTCGCTGGACCGCTAATGGAGAGAAAAATAATTCAGAATCAAGTGATGGAAGAATGCTCAATGGCCAATGGGAAACCCAACTGGGCCAACCACACCAATGTATGATTAACATATCCTGACCAATTATTCCTCAACACACATCATGAAGAATAGTTTGATTCCTGGCTTGGGTCACTGTCTGCGCATTCTCCCTGTGTCTGCGTGGGTGCTTTGGTTTCCTCCCACAGTCCGAAAGACGTGCAGGTTAGGTGCATTGGCCATGCTAAATTCTCCCTCACAGGCGAACAGGCGCTGGAGTGTGGCGACTAGGGGCTTTTGACAGTAACTTCATTGCAGTGTTAATGTAAGCCGACTTGTGACATTAATAAATAAACTTTAAACTTAAAACTTTATCAGGTCATCATTATATTGCTGTTTGTGGGAGCTTGCTGTGCACAAATTGGTGACCATGTTTCCTGCATTGTAACAGTGACTACGGTTCAAAACGTCACTTTGTTGATTGTAAAGTCCATCAGAACATCCCAAGGTTGTGAAAAGGATTATCGAAATGCAGGATTTTTTTTCTATTAGAACAGGCTTACTTAGTAGTGAGTAACCCACCCACCAATTCCCTAAACCTGTCCACCGTCTATAAGGCACAAGTCAGGAGTGTGATGGAACACTCCCCACTTGCCTGGATGGGTGCAGCTCCAACAACACTCAAGAAGCTCAACACCATCCAGGACAAAGCAGCCTCGCTTGATTGGCACCCCATCCACCACCTTAACCTCATTCACTCAGCGCACAGGGGCAGCAGTGTACCATCTACAAGATACACTGCATCAACTCATCAAGGCTCCTTCAACAGCAACCTCCAAACCCATGATTTCTATCACTTAGAAAGACGAGGGCAGCAGATACATGGGAACACCACCACCTGCAAGTTCTCCTCCAAGTCACTCGACACCCTGACTTGGGAAATACATCACCGTTCCTTCACAGTCGCTGGGTCAAAATCCTGGAGCTCCCTCCCTAACAGCACTGTGGGTGTACCTACACCACATGGACTGCGGAGATTGAAGGCGGCTCACCCCCACCTTCTCAACGAGCGGTGACAATAAATATCAGCTTCCAGGACACTCCCCACCCATCAATAATTAACTAAAATAAGAAGGTGACTCAGTGTCACAGCTGTCAGCATCCCCCGATAGGCATTGTGCTCAAAACTATCCTTCATCCACACATTCACTATTTCCTCTCTCTGGGTAAAACACTCTGCTAGAACATTGACTGTGGCTGGGACTAGCTCGCTGTACTTCAGGAAGCAGCGAACCCCAACTGGCTGCAGCATTTACAATCTATGCCTCAAGGACAATCAAAAGATATTTAACCATATATTCTTTAACCTATTTTTATTGGACTCTAAATCCCCTCACTTCTGATATCAGTGTGTGTATGTGTGTGTGCGTGAGTGTGTGCGTGAGTGTGTGCGTGAGTGCGTGCGTGAGTGCGTGCGTGAGTGCGTGCGTGAGTGCGTGCGTGAGTGCGTGCGTGAGTGCGTGCGTGAGTGCGTGCGTGAGTGCGTGCGTGAGTGCGTGCGTGAGTGCGTGCGTGTGTGCGTGCATGAGTGCGTGCATGAGTGCGTGCATGAGTGCGTGCATGAGTGCGCGTGTATGCATGCGTGCATGTGCGCGTGTGCACGTGTGCGTATGTTCATGCATGTGTATGTGTGTGTGCGCATGTGTGTGCGTGTGCGCATGTATGTGTGTGTTCATGTGTGTATTAAAGTTTTAAAAGTTTATTTATTAGTGTTACAAGTAGGCTTACATTAACACTGCAATGAAGTTACTGTGAAAACCTCCTAGTCTCCATACTCCGGCGCCTGTTCGGGTACACTGAGGGAGAATTTAGCACAGCCAATGCACTTAACCAACATGTTTTTCAGACTGTGGAAGGAAACTGGAGCACCCGGAGGAAACCCACGCAGACACGGGGAGAATGTGCAGACTCCACACAGACAGCGACCCAAGCGGGGAATCGAACCCGGATCCCTGGCACTGTGAGGTGGCAGTGCTAACCACTGTGCCACCGTGCTGCCCCAAGTGATGGGATGGTGTTCTACTGAGAATAAAAAAGCAAGAGCAATGTGAAAGAATTTTGGAATCCCCACAAGTGAATCAGCTTGCTGCTGGGTTCAGGGATTGCATTGGGATGGTTCGTGATTGTTGTACGGTCACTGTGAGGATAATTTCCTCGAATAAAACCGGCAGCAATCTCGGCCCTTCCTTCTGGCTCAGAGACACCGCAGTCCCAAGCTGGTCTCTCGTGCAACAACTGCCACTTGCATTTACGTAGCACCTTTATTATAAGTAAACATCCCAGGGTGCTTCATGGGAACGTTATTTAACAAGGTTTGACGCGGAGCTACGCAAGGAAACATTCGGCCAGCAGCTTGGTCAAAGAGGCAGGTTTAACGGGGTGTCAGAAAGGAGGAGGAAAGGTGGGGAGGCAGAGAGGTGTGGAGGAGGGAATGCGACCAAGAACTTACTAATCAGCCAATGTGACTGTGACTCTCATCAAAGTCGCACTTCCTCTGACACTTTCAGTTATAGAACAAAGAAAATTACAGCCCTTCGGCCCTCCAAGCCTGCACTGACCATGCTGCCCGTCTGAACTAAAACCCCCTACCCTTCCAGGGACGATATCCCTCTATTCTCATCCTATTTATGTATTTGTCAAGACGCCCTTTAAAAGTCACGATCATATCTGCTTCCACTACCTCTCCCGGAAGCGAGTTCCAGGCACCCACCACCTTCTGGGTAAAAAACTAGCCTCGTACATCTCCTTTAAATGTTGCCCCTCGCACCTTAAACCTATGCCCCCTAGTAATTGACTCTTCCACTCTGGGAAAAAGCTTCTGACTATCCACTCTGTCCATGCCTCTCATAATCTTGTAGGCTTCTATCAGGTCACCCCTCGACCTCCGTCGTTCCAGTGAGAACAAACCAAGTTTCTCTAACCTCTCTTCATAGCTAATGCCCCCCATACCAGGCAAGATTCTGGTAAAGCTTATCTGTACCTTCTCCAAATACTCCACATCCTTCTGGTAATGTGGTGATGAGAATTGAACACTATATTCCAAGTGCGGCCTAACTAAGTTTCTATAAAGCCGCAATATTTAACCTCTGGGAAGTTGATGATATCGGGGAGGAGAGAGGGGGGAGGGGGATTCCCAACTCCTGGCCCTGCTTTCCCCTCCCATAGAATCCATACTATCCCTACAGTGCGTAAAGAGGCCATTTGGCCCATCAGGAATGCAGGGACTCTCCAAAAGAGCATCCCACCCAGCCTAGCCCCATAATCCCACGCATTTACCATGGCCCATCCACCCAACCCGCGCATCTTTCGGACTGTGGGAGGAAATCGGAGCACCCGGAGGAAACACAGGCAGACACGGGGAGAATGTGCAAACTCCACACAGACAGTGACCCGAGGCTGGAATGGAACCTGGGTCCCTGGCGCGTGAGGCAGCAGTGTTAACCACTGTGCCGCCCGAAAATCCTCCTCCGAGGAGGAGGCCACAATGGCGAGCACGACAGGAATTGACTTAAAAATAAAATCTAGAAATTCTGACAAACATAAAATCTCAATTGGGAAGAAAGACAGCAGCAATTAACCACCAATGAGAATGGTTAACCTCTCTTTGAGACTGAAACGTTGAGCTTTCCTTTCAGAAGCGTTCGGCTGAGTGGATTATGTAAAAATTTAAAAGGTTCTTCAAGGTAAAACAATGCTTGACCTCCTTTTACCTTTGATCAAATTAATAATTAACTCTTCACTCCCTTCTTTAGAAAGTATTCAATTTCCCTCCACGATTCATACCAGCCGGAAAGCCACTGGCCGACCTGGTTCTATTTTGCTTTATTGAGTCGCACATCGAGGCTTTCAAGACCGGAAATAAAGTGAATGTCAATCTTCTTTTAAAAGAATGGTTTAGCTTAAAGGTTGATTTTCACATTGCTCCTTTCACAAAGGCTTCAACAATTTAATCTTTACCCCCAAAATACTGAGGAATGCCAACTTTTTCCAATTTTTGTAGATTATGTCAGCACGGGGTTAGATACAGAGTAAAGCTCTCTCTACACTGTCCCCATCAAACACTCCCAGGACAGGTACAGCACGGAGTTAGATACACAGTAAAGCTCCCTCTAAACTGTCCCCATCAAACACTCCCAGGACAGGTACAGCACGGGGTTAGATACAGAGTAAAGCTCCCTCTAAACTGTCCCCATCAAACACTTCCAGGACAGGTACAGCACAAGGTTAGATACATAGTAAAGTTCCCTCTACGCTGTCCCCATCAAACACTCCCAGGACAGATACAGCGTGGAGTTAGATACAGAGTAAAGCTCCCTCTGCACTGTCCCCATCAAGCACTCCAGGACAGCATTCCCATTGCCATGTTTTCTCTCGTTCTCAGTGGGCACAGTGGATTCATCTTCTTGAATTCTCTGATGGATTCATCTTCTTGAATTCTCTACCCGAAGGCAGGTCCGTCCCACACAGCACCACAACTCTCCGCCACAGGCAGGGCACGGAGGCTGATCCACCCCAGCCTGAAGGGGGATCGAACCCCCCATGCTGTTGGCACCATTCTAATCCACAGCATCCATTCAGCCAATGATGCCAATTGCACCCGGCAATGAGCTGTGGCACCTTCTACTTTTACAATGAATATTTCAGCCTGGAAGTATCGATAGTGATGGTGGAGATTCCAGTTTCCTTCCCATCACACAGCTGCCCAGGAATCTCTCCCACTCCCACTGCCCGGCCATTGGTGTTGGATGAATCTACAAGCTGCTTGGCCCCTTTGGAACGCACCTTCCTTGGCCATCAGGTCGAAGGGCGGAATTTTCCCGTCGCACCCGCCACGGGAATCGTAGCGGGCGGGACACTGACCATGCAAAGATCTGTTGACCTCAGATAGGATTTTCCAGTCTTGGGGTGAGTGCGGCCGGAAAATCCCACCCATAGAACTCATGGAAATTCTCATAGAATCCCTACAGT